>NC_142354.1:17474997-17774997 GCF_059441175.1 Urocampus carinirostris
TAGATTTGGCCCTCTTTTCTACCTGGCAGAAAGGATGCAGATGCAGGCCAGGTAAGGAGAGGTGCTCAAATTGTGCCTGTACGTTACGCAAACAGGCATAAACTGTCAGGACCAGAACGGAGACAGGACCCACTTGCGTTGCGTTTCTCACAAGTTTTATTGGAAGAAAAAGAAAGGGTTGCGCCCACAATCCAGTGATTGCTGGACACGGGAAGCAGGTCGCTCTGAACGCGGAAGTGGATTTTCCGTGGCGAGCGATGGCGGTGTCGGGAGCGGAAAACAGGTCAGTACCCGGGACAGGAGAGCAAAAAAACGTCGCCGGGGTCGTAAGCGAGTCGTAAGCCAGGAAAGGAAAGTAGACGTGGTTGGGGACAAAAGAAGTTGAAAGCTGGGACGGGAGAGTAGACGTGGTCAGGATCAAAAACGGATCAAAGCCGGGGGACAGACGGGAGCAAAAAAAAGGTGTGAGTCAGGGTCGAAAAAGGCTTGCCTAGTGATAACTGAGGTTCGCAGACAGACTGACAAAGGGGGGCAGACAGGACTGGGTTCAAATACTGATTGGGAGCCAATCAGAGTTTGAGGCAGTTGGCGCCAAAGGAGCGGGCACAGGTGATGCGTATCGGTAATCATGACATAAACTTAAAGAGCGGCCATGTGTGCTGAGTGAGACAGAGAAGGAATGCGCTATCTACAAATCGGAGGGGCGCTTTACTGGGTGAAGAATTGATCCCAGGATAATGGTGTCAATCCAATCCAAGTTCATGCTTAGTATGAATAATATCAATAGTTGGATCAATCCCCCCCAACCCTAAAAAAACAAGAAAAAATGCTGAAAGACTGTGTTGTTTGTTTGTTAAACAAAATAAACTTGTTTGCACAAATTATCATTTTTTTATATTCTACATAGTCTGTCTTGCTGTGAGTTACTAGGTTTGAATTTATCGCCTAATAAGAGGAAGTGCTATCATTGACAAGGTGAGCAATTGGTTGACGCTGACAGGTATGTATTTTGAAAAAAAAAAAAAAAGAATCGCTATTACTGCAATAACGGATTTATTTACACAACGTATTTTTTTTATTTTATTCCACATAGTCTTTCTTGCTGTGAGTAAATAAATGCTGTGTTGCGTCTGTAAGCGTTATTATCCCTTACATGATATATAACCCTGAACCCTCTCTCTACTTGTGTTACTATCATAGTGAGCACATTTTATTATGGACAGAAGAGGGCAGCAGACATACACATTTAAACTCGAAGAAGTTTTGAATTACTGTATTGAAGTCTATTTACATTCGGCAGTGCCGTATTGCAGTTTAACCTTTTAATCGTCACTAACTTCTTCCAGGGCTGTTAAAATAATACATTAATCATGTTTTTGTTTTTAATGCATTTTCGGACTTCCAGTGTAATTTGATAAATCTTGCGTTCTCTGATCTAAATGCCAAGTTGTGTCAATGCAGTTTGGTTGTTTTATTCTTGTAGAGCAGGGCTCTCCAAGGTGGTCCCAGCGGGCCTCTGGTAGCCCCCTAAAAGCGCCTCAGTAGCCCACTGACTGGTTATTAAAAACAGCTCACCAGTGATGGGTCACATTGATTTTCTTGGAAGTTTGATATCCAACTGGCATGATAAATCAGTTTCTTTAAGAGCATTATTTTAGTGGTTGACTGTGATTATAATCCTACCCTCTAATAATCACAACCTAGTATGAAGGTAAAAATAACATTATAACAAAACAAGTTGCTATTTTAGTAATGCGTATCAAACTGGTTGGCTTTTGCGCTAATTTAACCAAAACTCTCAGGTTCAAAAAGGTTGGCAACCACTGGTGCAGTGACTATTAAAACAGACACCATTGTTTTATTCACCTTACTTGAATTAGTGATTGTTTGATGTGATCAGTTTACTACAGTTGTATGGTTTTCCCCACTCTTGGTTAATGTACTGCTGAATTACTGTGGTTTGTGAGGCTCAACACACCTGCTTCCCTCCTTCTTCTCTTGGGATATGTTTGCAGGGCCTGATCTGGCACATAAAACATGTCTGAGATTTGAGGCCCTCTGGGAATTTTCCAAGCATTCCCGGTGGCTCTGGGCAGTGGAAAGGGAAGCCTATGCATGCAGACTCTGTACTGCAGTGCTTAATTATTTTCTGTCACGCCCCTCATCAGAAGAGGAAATCCTATTGCAGCCCTGGCCCCCAGGATCAAACTTTTTTTCAAGTAATCACACCAAATTAGTGGGGACAAAACAAAGATTGTTTGATATTGATGGTAACATGCTACCTCCTTCCATGGCAAATCTATGCCTTTGGGTACATTTTCGCTAAAGAGAAACCGGAGCGTCTTATCAGCTAGATTAAGACGTAATGTCTTTAAGTGTCAGCTTAATTGATTTGGCTTTGTGTTGTCCGCTGCCACCGTTTTTAGTATAGCAGGCACAATAGTCTCTGCTTTCCTCCCTCCAAGGTCACAGTGAAGTTCTACAGGAGGAGACTTTTGTTTGTCTCTTTGACCCGTCTGACTTCGCCTGTCCCCGCATCTGTGTTAAATATTGTTTTATGGAGTCACTTAAGGGTCTTCTACACCTTGTGTCTTCACTTCAAACTCAATGCTAATACTCTGTGCTTAATGCACTGTGTGGAGGCTGATTAAAGAGAAAAAAAGAAAAACACTCCGCCTCTGAGAATGCCACAGACCCTTAGTGCGTTTGCACTTTATTCTAGGAAAGTTCAAAAGTCAAACGTGATGGTGCCCTCCTTGAAGAAGCCTTGAGTTTCAGAGTTTAAATATTTTCTATGCCTTAAAACTTGAAAGTAGCTCACCAATAAAATGGCTAATAATTATAGACCATTTTTTTTCTGGAAATCAAAAGAAAAGGGACTAATTTCAGTAAACTTGACACTTGTAAATCCAGCAAGTGTCTCGACTCAAGTGAAAGTGTTATTTCAGCAATATTATTTTGTATAATGTACAATGTTGTTGTGAACTGAAAAATCTTGTAGTGATAACTGATTTGTATTACCAAAAAACTGTGATGATTAAAACTGAATGAATATATAGATAGAAAAATGAAGACATTCAGATTTCAAACATTTACATCGAATGTAGAACCCCAAGTGCTGAGTGGTTACGTTATATGCAGGGAAGCAGTTACTAAAAGTATGACTAGTCTGAATATTCAAAATGCAGATAATCTCGTGCAGTAGGTTTACTTTGTTTTCCTGTTTATGTACCCTGGTAGAATATTATATATATTGGGCCAAGTAACCTCATAACCAATGCTTTATTAAAAATACTATATTTTAAGGCAAGTTAATTCACAGTTATTTGTATAGCCCTTAATCACAAAAATATCTCAAAGGACCGCACAGGATTACAATTACACCGTCGCCTGATCTTAAACCAACATGCGGGCAGGGAAAAACTCAAAACCTCAGCGTGAGGAAAAAAGAAACTTTGAAAAGGGGACTCACAAGTGGTAATCCCCCTTCCAGGATGACCAGGGTGGAATAGATTTAGCATTGAGTCACAGTACACAAACAAAGTAAACATCAATAAAAGAGAACACTAGGTAAAATGTTAAAATTTGTCCAAAAAGTCCATAACAGCAACGACGCAAAAATTCAATTATAATCAATTTTTATCAAAACAGATTAAAATAAACATTGTCTTGTTTACTCATAACAATGCTCTTTTGAAGGTTATATTTTCTTTTTACAATGTATATTTAGTATAATTGAATTGTCTTTATCGTCATCGATAACAAAATAGTAAAACATTGTCTGCAATGAGATTAAACATGGTACTAGAGGTAAACAAGGTAATGTAGACTTTAAAACAGACATGTCCAAAGTGCGGCCCGGGAGGCAATTACGGCAGTGATCAAATGATTACTGGCCCGCAACCTCTGTCATGAAATTAATATTATGTGGCCTGCCAGTAAAGTTGACTGCAGTATAAAATATGTTTCTGAAATAATAAAAAAAAATAAGATACTGCTTTACCAGATGACTGCAGTAGTCCTTTGGCCACATTGCCCTTGGATTATTGTGAGAATTTTAGCCCGCCCCATTTCGAATATGGCGACTAAATTAAACAAGAAAGGTTGACTGTAAAGGCTGCGGCTTCCAGGACGAGTGGAAATTGGAGTATGTTTTCACCAAAATCAGAAACAACTGCATCTCCTTAATTTGCCAAGAGACTCTGGGTGTTTTCAAAGAATGTAATATCAAGAGTCACTGCCAGACAAAACATGCTGACTATGAAAAGCGAACTTTAAACCATTGATGGGAAAAGGTGAAGCAACTGGAAGCTGTTTTAAAGGCATAAAAGCAATTTTCAACAAGACACTGCGAGTGTCACAGTTGCCCATGCCCTCACTTGGGCCAGCCTGTTTGGCGCCAGCTGCTGCTCGTTTCCCGATTGGCTTCCCTCCTATTCAAACTCAGTGCTCTTATTCACTCCTTGTCAGTCCGTCAACAAACCTCTGCACTTGCAAGACTTGTATTTTGACTCTGTCCGGTATCTTGCTTTAGTACCCGGTATCGATCCCCCCCTGTCTCGTCATGTCCGGTATCTTGCTCCAGTCACCAGTATCCGGTATTGATCCAGTCTGTCTCGTCCTGTCCGGTATCTTGCTCCAGTCTCCAGTATCCGGTATTGATCCCGCCTGTCTCTTCCTGTTCGGTATCTTGCTCCATTCTCCAGTATTGGGTATCGATCCTGCCTGTCTCGTCCTGTCCGGTGTCTTGCTGCAGTCTCCAGTATCCGATATTGATCCCGCCTGTCTCGTCCTGTATGGTATCTTGCTCCCGTATCTAGTATTGATCCCGTCTGTCTGGTATCTTGATCCAGTATCCGGTATCGATTCTGTCTGTCCTGCCCTGTCCGGTACCTTGCTCCAGTATCCGGTATCGATCCCGGCTGTCCCATCCTGTTTGGTATCTTGCTCCGGTATCAATCCCGTCCGTCCCGTCCTGTCCAGTATCTTGCTCCAGTATCCAGCATCCGGTATCGATCCTGTCTATCCCGTCCTGTCCCGTATCCACTATTGATTCCGTCTGTCCTGTCCGGTATCTGCTTGTGTGTCCTGTATCAGGTATCGAGCCCGTCTGACCTGTCCTGTTTTGATCTCTTCTGCCCAGCGATTGGCGAATCGCTGGCGTTTGTGTTCCGCGCATGACTGCCCCGTTCCCGTAAAATAATAACATTACCCATAATTGACAAATTAGCGTTTTTCCATACGGATTTTCTTGTAGGTCTTACACGTTTTATGCATAATAAACGTACTTTGTACGGCAAAAACGTACAGGTTGGCAGGTATGAATTTCTGTGCCGGAATTATTGCGGTCGTTATCACTTTCTGCATTATGTTTCGACTTATTACTGACACCGAAGAAATTACCAATTTTGTGGTGATTTTCACCTTCCCTCGACGACAACCACCACAACAATCACGTGATCTCGAAGCGCCGATATCGGCGGGCAGACGAAAACTCGAACCGCAAGACCAAAACAACAATGGCGGATCTGCCTGACAAAAAGTTTAGAGTGCGGTAAATCTTTGTTAACAAAAGTAATCGGGTAATAATAACAATTTTGTGTCAAAAAAGTTGCGTCCTGGGGACGCACGTTGATTTGAGACTATGCGTCCCCAGCAAAAATTATGCGTCTAGGACGCAGGGATGCGGGCAAATGAGAATACTGCCTGTACGTTTTTGCCGTAAAAAGTACCTTCATTATGCATTTTAAGACGTGTACAAGAAAATCTGTACGGAAAAACGCAAAGTTGTCAATTATGGGTACCATCCAGTATACACCAACTTTCACGAAACAGCAAATCAATCAAGTCAAACGACTTCGCCGCGGTAGACTCTATCTCGGTATTGTTTTTTTTTTGTTGCAAAGGAAGCGAGTGGTTTAATGCTACTGTGCGCATGCGTCTGCAGCCTCGGATTTCATGTGGTAGTTATGTAGTGAAAGGAAGTCCGTCTCTTTTTAGAGAACCGTCTTTTTCGGCTCAACTTATTTAAGAGAGCCGGCTCTCAAACGGCTCACTTGCTTTGATGCATTATATTGTATTAGGAATTATTATGTTCTATAAAGAAGTTAAGAAAAAAAGGAAGTATAAAAGGAGAAAATGAAAAAAGACAGGTTTGTGGTTATCCCTTTAATCAGTATATTTCCAACAATAATTTAATGCAGAAAATAAATTAATAATTTGAATAAGAAAATGTATTATTTCTACTTAATTATATTTGCATGTATTTTTTTCCTTCTACGGTGAACGTCCAAGCTACTTAATTTTTTAACCTTTTTATAATAAACCTCATTCAGTATCTCACAACAAAATGTTAATTAACAATATATTTGATATATATGATATAACGAAACACATGTACAATATAACATGTTAAACTACATGAATAAACACGTTTGAAAAAAAATATGGTGTAAGATTATTTTGTAATTTGTAAGGGAAAATACAACATTTTGTAAGGGCATGGAACCGTGGAAGTTGACAGGTACGCTTCATGCATGTTTGCTCTTTGTTGAATTCTATGTGTTTTTCTTCAATTACGTTTTCTTTCAACTAGGAGGCGCTAAATAATACACACTCTCTTTTTTTAAAGTTGTTTTCGTGTTCAGGGTTGTCGCCCCCTGTTGTCCAATGAGAGAAGGCAGCCCTCTGGTACACTTCCGCGCTTTTTTGACGTCACCAAAGGAGGCTCCATCCACTTGTGCGTGTGTTCGGTGGGGGAGCTGGTCAGCATTGGAGTCATACTCGACATAGCCTGCGTGTCAGTGCAGTCTACTTACAGCTGGCTGTGAGCAGAACTGGCGCAACTTGTTGTGAATACTGCACGCGTTTGCTTAAACTTTCCACAAACTAATTTTAAAAGGGTTTTTTTTCCTGACCGCGGTGATTTTTGTTTGTTTTCCCCGAAGACAAAAGTTGGAAGGCTGGGCCTTTTAACATAACTATCGCCTGAAAAAAAGGACTATTACCAACGTGACTTTTCTTTGCTGTTGGCGGATACGAGGGAGAAAAAAAGTCGATAAATGCTACTGACGAAAATGGACCTGTTGAATTTCCAGTACCTGGACAAGATGAACAACAATATTGGCATACTCTGCTACGAAGGTAAACTTGGGGGCGGTCGGGGGATTTTTTTTGTCTGCTTGTTTTGACTACGTTGCCTGAGTTGTTTTACTAGTTGTAATGGATGTTTTCACGTTGATAAAACCTCACCGTGGGGGATGACTTTGTTTTGGAACAATGGCAAATCATGTAGGTATTATGTTAATAACGGCGTTTTGGTGTCTTGTCGAACTATCCTAACGTGGCGAAAATAGCGCAAAATGGCATCGAGCATTGTGCCACCACCGTCGCCTACGCAACTAACGTTAGCATTTCGTCTCGCTTTAGCAATTAGGGAAATGTTCACACGCCACCTTTATTTCTGCCTATCCGTTGTTTTTGTTCGAATATGTTTAATGTTATTGTCCTTTGTTTAAATGTTTCTCCCAGGCAAACAGCATTGTAAACTTATTTGAATTAAACTAAACTCATTCGCATTTTTTTCTAGATTGCTCCTCTAATATCACATCATTTTTTTTAAATGTGCAGAATACTGTGGTCAAGTAAAGTCATGTTTATTTGTACAGCCTTCAATCACAAGGAGTCTCAAAGGGATGCACAGACCACAGATTATTGCCAACTACACACTATTATTACACCACCCTAAACCCCTGATCTAAAACCTACATGGGGGCAAGGAAAAACTCAAAAACCTCAATATAAGGAAAATTAAGATACCTTGAGAAGGGACTGCACATGAGGTAATCCCCCTTCCAATAGTGTCAATACCAATAAAATCCCCCTTCCAGGATGACCAGTTTGCTACGGATGTTGCAATAAAAAAACAATACACAGATATTGTAAACATGAAATGTAGGTCATTCATAAACTATAGAATATTGGTGTATTTTAAGCTTAGATTCAAACTGTTCCACTGAGGATGCAGATCAAATCTCAGAGGGCAGCACAGAGGCCCAAATGGCGATTGCTCTTCAACCTGCAGATCTCTTGGCTCTTGAGTTTACTTGTAGACCATCATTTTAAAAGCGAAGGCTCCAAACCAAATTGAGGAAAATGAATCTGAAAGATATGGGGCAGCAAGTTTATACATTTGTCTTTTTATTATAACGGTCATCCTTTTTTATTTTGTCTTTTATTTTATATTATACTTCATCTCAATTATCCATCCATCCATTATCTACATTATCGCTTATCCTCACTAGGGGGTGCTGGAGCCCATCCCAGCCATCTTCGGGCAGTAGTCAGGGGACACCCTGAACTGGTTGTCAGCCAGTCGCAGGGCACACAGAAACAGACAAGTCACTTGCTCATTCACACCTAGGGAGAATTTAAACCAGCTGATTAACCTGAAATGCATGTTTTTGGAATGTGAGAAGAAACTGGAGTGCCCGTAGGAAAACCACACAAGCACGGGGAGAACATGCAAACTCCACACTGGAAGGTTTGATCCCATGACCTCAAAACTGTGCCACACACGGGCTAACCGCTGTCCTGCCGTGCTGCCCGACTTCAATTATTTTATATCTTATTTTATTGTTTGTTAATGCAATATCCATTGCAGCCTGGTCATCCGGGAACGGGGAATACCTCATGTCTGTTCTCAAGGTTTCTTCATTTTCCTCATAGTGAGTTTTTCCTTGCCCTCATGTAGGTTTTTTTTCAGGGGATGGTGTAATAACAGTCTGTAGTGTGCTATAGTCTGTGCAGCCCTTTGAGATTCCTTGTGATTAAGGGCTATATCAAAATACTGAGACGTTGCATGCGACTAGATGAGACATGCCACTCTAGGGTAAACATGTAATAAGACTTTAAAGAGAAGAGGGAAGACTGTGAGGATAAATCAGAAACATATTTGCAATGTAGTGCTTAGAAAATGGCCCAAGTTATAATAATACTGCAATCAAAACTAGTGCATCAAAATAAAAGACCAACGAAAAATAGTGAATTAACATTAGCAGCAACAAAATTTGATTTGCAATACCTATATTTTCAGTTTTTTGTCCTTGTTTAGGGTGCTGAAGGCCACAGGGAGTCTCTTTGTCCTTTTTTGAGGGACCTTTAGCGCCCACTAGAGGCAAACAGGTCAAATAAGTGGTGGACAGGTTGAGAAGAGTCCCTTATAATGTCTGAATCAAAAACCAAAATAAATCTCATCATTCATAAAACATGTACAAAACTATTTATTTTCTGCCATTGAGTGAACGAGCATTAAATTGTTTTCTTATCATAGTGAACATTTTTTTGTAGTAATTCATACTTCTCTACCAGATATTTGACTGGCTATCAAGACAATCACAGGCTGGAAAATTACTTTTACATTAATTGCACTACAATTAGCATGAAATGTGATTAGGCTTAACATGGGAGTTGCTGATTAACCAACACATATTGAGTCCATTTTTTTCCACTTCATATAGGGCCTTAACCTGTCAAACAGTTTGGGCTCAATAAATCTTAATTCATTGCTCAATCTTTTCTTTGCTTCAGGCAGGCAACATATTTTGATTTTCTGTTTTGGCGCATTTCCATAAAACTGGAAGGAGAAATCACTGATACTTAAGGGATTGTCTGGTTGCTCAGTATTATACAGATAATATGAATTGTTCATCTAATGTTAGGTAGAATTTTGGCAAGGACGCTAACATGACTAGCATTGACATCAGTAGTAAACCCCACAACTATTTCCCTCTCTACACAACTATATCAAAAGGAGACCATAAGGAGGTTAAATTTATTACTGTGCAAAGTTTTTATATTTGTTTTGCATTAACAATTATACTTAGAAATTGCACAGCATCATTAAATAAAAGTTTTATACTATGAAATAGCACAAGCTTTTAGTATTTTCAGAACCTAATCGTTTGTCGTGTGATGGGTAAAAAGGATAAAAGTTCCTCTGTCCCAGGATTGAATCCAAACAGAAGGTTTTGCTGTGTTCTCCCACCCTCTCGAGTTTCACGCCATCTATCCAATTACACAACTTGAAGAGGGCAAAACCAACCCTTTGCGGTTTTCCTCTATGTGCCTTTCCTCTGTGTGTCCGTCACATGATAATTTGCCCACAAATCATTCATCCATTGCCGGCAGCTGGATATTTTGATTTTATTTGTTTTGGTAGCTTTTAGCTGACTAAGCAGAATGATCATCTTGTGATACGAAACACAGTGTGTGAAAATAGAACTTCATGTGTCCAGACTTGTTCACGCAATAAGCTGGCGGGGAGTTTTGATGCTATCCTTGAATTTATATAATTCCTTGAGGTTACAATTTCTTATTATGTTGATCGTTTTGAAGCTGTTTTGCTGCTCATTGGTTGAAAAACGGTTGTTTTTTTTGCACCACAAAGATGTAGCATGTTGATTATCTTAAACCCCCTCAAAATAAGCCTCTCAATTGTTTATTTGACAAATTTGTACCTGAAGGCATGTTCCACAGATCATGCAATAGGCTTCAGTGTGTTTCATGTACTCCCAGTTGAACAAATATCACATGATAAATGTAGCGGAATAAGATATGTACAACACATCAAAAGTTAGTAGACTCGTAATTGAAAAGTTTGGGGTTGACTTTTGATTCAAGGTGGTACAAACGATTAACCCTACTACATCAAGTTATGGGACCCTATTCATTTAAACGCTGCATTTTGTTTGTGGAAAAAGACTTATGAAGGAATGTACGCCTGTTTTTCTCCCATCTGAGGCGGCAGGTGCTTTGATAGATGTTGTCCAGGGATGATGACCTAAATGTTCACTAAGATTTAGATGATGACCATTTGCTTTAGAATGCTGGTATTGGTTGTTAGCTGGGACTGAGTGTTGTGTAGCTTTAATGTATTGTTTACTGGGCTAAAAGGATAATTGATTTTGGATTTTATATATATATATATATATATATATATATATATATATAATATATTCTGCTTTGATGAGCTGTTTAGTGGATACTCTTCCTGAACAGCTTTTCTGGGATCGAACCAATGTTGGATTTTCCAAAGAACATCTCAAAAGTCTTTAATATTGATTCACGTTAGATTTCCTTTGGAGTTATGAGTGTTATAAAAGGATCACTGTAGGACTCGGCTCACAAGTGCAGAGATAACAATGCATGCTTGGACTCATCTTTTGAGTGTCTTGAGGGGAGAAGAGAAGGGAGAGAGTGAACAAGCTGAGACTTCACCTCTGTTTGTAATCTAATCTCATCCAGATTTCAAACTGTTTGAAGTTCTGTCAAAAGAAATAGACTTTGATCATGCGGGTTCAATCCAATGAGAGAGGAGAGCAGTTTTGACTTCCATTCATGAGTGTTTCTTATCATTGTGCAGTCTTTTTGATGTCCCTATTTTGAAGTAGACAAAGTAGATGCAGTATGCACAGGAGCAAGGTTTGCTGCACATAGGGTCACATTTTGGTGTTAGGGTCTGCTTTACTACATTTCCTTTCCCACCAATGGAATAACTGTACTGCGCCATAAAACATTGCATTCTACCGTGTTGTGTACTGTACTACCTTTGATGCTGAATCGATAGATTTTAAAATGATATGGAATGTCTGTCGGAAAACTGTTGCCAATCCCAAACATTGCGAAACCAAAATACCTTTTATAATCTTCATTCTTACTAGACGGTGTGGTGTCACATGCCTCCTCCTTTTAATTGCCATCTATCTGCCTGGCTAGAAGTAATGATGTCATCTTAGTTGCCAAGGCGCACAGTTGGGGCTAGCAGCAGTATGCCATAGGGAGTGTTTACGGGCTGTGGCAGTGCATGAGAGGCCATGCTATGGCTCCAGTACACTTCATTTGAATTGGCATACATTGTATAATAAACAAGTTTGGTGATAAAATCAGATTTGTTGTCCTGTATTATTTGCAACCATTTATTTTTAGGCTTGTAAAGATTCACAGTTCAGCAAAAGGCCTTTTGCAGGTTGCCATGACCTGGCTGACCAATAATTTGATCTTTTGACATACTTTACCAACAATTCAAGTTAAGTCAAGTCATGTTTATTTGTATAGCCCTTAACAACAAAGAGTCTCAAAGGGCTGCACAGATCAAAGACTATTGCAAACTACAGACTATTATGACCCCATCCCCTTATCTAAAACCTACATTAGGGCAAATAATACACATTATCACCATAATTTTTGCACAAAACTATTTAGATTGCTGGCATAACTTGTCTGTTGAGTGATTTTATATTCATAGTATTAAGTAAAGTTTCATGTTATTGTGACATAGAGACTACTGTGCACAAACCCAGCATTTTCCTAATTGTTCCTATTCTGTAAAGGTTGCACTTGTGTGAGTATACAGAGTCGATCTAGCACGTTCCCACTTTCAATGCAGATGTCGTCACCTATATACTGCAAAATATATGATGTCAGCGCACCTCTGTGTGAATTTTTGACGTAGTACAAGGTTGTCTAAATTCAAAACAATTGCAGCACCCCCCAATTGACCTTTTACAAATCATCCTTTAAACAACAAATTATGTATATAATTATGTGACATTACAATTTGCATGCCGTAATAAATGCTGTTGTTGTTGACATGTGACTTGGCTTAAGACCTGAGCTTTGGTTTTGATCGTTGTAAATTCCAGTTTTCTGCACATTTGAAAACAACCTTCCACTGACTTGACCTATCAGTTAGCTAAACTGTAAATTGTGTTTGGAGATGGGAATCACTCTTAGGATTAAACCAAGCACCAAAGGAAACAAACAATCCAAGCACATTGACATTGGTGGACGCCAAATTTAATTTGTTCTTTGCAGAATAACTCGCTGTTTGCTTTTTAGAAGATTATTAGGAAAAAACTCCACCAACTCAACAATATTATGTTGACTTCTCAATCAAAATAGTTTTTAATTTGTCTCTTTATATCTGTGTTCATGTTTTCATACGATTAACCAAAATCCAATCGATATCGCGATGTGACATAGTGCGATTGGTTAACCGCAAAACACTGCAGTTTTTTCAAGAATTCATTGTTCCCGTTTATTTGAGCAATAGAATGTTTGGCCAAAAAGAATTGTCACATTTTGTAGTTTAACAGGGCCAGCCAATCAGAAGCAGGTTTTGATGGCACCACCCAATAAAGGAGAGGCAAAGTTTGCAAGACGTGTGTGCACAACTTTGATAGGCTGGTGTAAGCTTCCAGTCAGTCAAACGGACCTTGCGCCAATAGCAAACACCACAGCTTGTAGCTTAGTGGCTCATTTCCATGCTCTGGTAAGTGCATTTCTATTGTTAGTGTCCAGATGCATGTTGGACCAGGAAATATAAAGTGAGGCTGGGGCCCAGAGTTTTTGCAAAAGTTCACATGTCATCAGCTGAGAAGGATGCCGTTTGATAATATATCACATTGGGAGCATGGTGTTAGCAACATTTTGTTTGTCTCCGTTTTGGGAGTAGTTATGGAGCGTTTTGAGCTGGAATTGGCTTTTTCTTCAACTTGTATGTTTGGGAAAGTTCAGGCAGATGCATGAATCCAAAGCAGTGGAAAGTCCCCATGTTGAGACCCAGCCAGTAGTACTTTTCCCTCATTTTCCTTCTTTGCTCCTACTCACCGGCCACTGTTGGCCTTGTGGTCTGAGACAAGACTAGGGCAGGGGTAGCTTGGGCGCCTCAGTCAAGCAAAGAAACACAGCAAACCTACAGCTTTGCAAAACAGATTGTCCCCTGCTAAATTGGGCGGAGTAAACCAAGTCAACACGTCTATCTCTTCAATACTCACTGTACTGTAAATGGTCAGGGACTGAACTTTGTTGTCCTCCTTAGGAGAAGCAGCCTTGCGAGGTGACCCCCGACTGCAGTCTCTGTCCCTGTCTTCATCTTCATCGTCCTCCTCCTCCTCCTCTTCTTCGTCATCCATCTCCAGCCACCGGACGGGCCCGCCACCCATTAGCCCCACTAAAAGGAAACTGAGCGGGGAGCAAGGGGATAGCGACATAGACGACAACGAACACGTGGCCAAGATGAGCCGACTGTTTGCCGCACAGTTGTAAGTAAACGATGAAGTCGTACCACGCACAAACCACTGTCCTCTGGATGATTTTGTTTTGTTAAAATGTAAATATTTGACTATATGCATAGGATAAAAACTAGCAGTTTCCATCGTAGTGCCCACATAGCCCCCAAGGACTCCTGAGTAGCCCGCGGAAAGGTTCTGAAAATAGCTCAACAGTGATGGGTTGTTGCAGTTACAACCTGGTAATAAAATGGTAACAACCTAGTAGTAACCAAAGTTGTTATCTTTAAAATGTTTATCAAAATGATAGCCCTTAGTGCCAATCATTAAAAAAAAACTTTTCTTTTAGCTTAAAAAAAGTTAGTGACTCTTGGTTAAGATGTTTATTCTATTAAAACTTGTAAAAACAGTTTAAAAAGTAAACTACTTTTTCCAGGTCAAATAATCTATAAAGTATAGAAGAGGATATAGACGTTTTTTTTAAGTTGTAAATGTTAAACTTGTAGAAAACAGTGGTTTCTAATTTTTTTTTAAATTGACAGCTATTACGTCTTTAACGATTATTGAGAAAGGCCACCTGTTTGATATGCAGCTTTGAAATAAATTATCATGTTATCACTATGTTGTTAGTATGTAAGTATTGTGTTATTGCTAGTTGTTACTATCAAGAATGAAGCAAAAATAGGTTCAGATTACCACAAAAGCATCTTCCTCGGAAAAGGGCATCAATCATTTTTTATATTATATAATGGGTTGAATCTCGAAAGATGTATTCGGAGTTATTACTTTGACTTTGTCATCTATTTGAAGATTACGCTAATAATTTCTTATGCATGTTAGAAAACACACAACCATTTTAAATTTCTGTTGTCTACATTTCTTATAACATCACACTGGGGAGCTATTTTCAGACTCGTTGTGAAGGCTTTTGGGGCAACCAGTTGCATGTGAGCACTATGTTAGTGGCCTCTGTCCTAGAAACTCACTACCTCACTACGTAGTCACTTCCCTAACATTCCATATCATAGAGATTCCAGAGATTCTGCAAGCTAAGGGGCTGCAGACCCGACACATTATGTATGGTCAGTCATGGGACCACAGTAGATTATTTTTTTATTGCTGCGATGTCAGAGAGTGCCTGAACTGTTCCGCACTTCATGCTTGCTGCTGCTTAGTGAACACTTCTTATGGGGTATTGAACATGAACGCCAATTGCCGTCATTGACAGATGATGCCAATCCATTTTTGCCAGCAAAACCCTCCAAAAGGTTTAACTAAATAGCGCAGCTTCAAATTCTTTATTAATATTTGGTTTTCCTCAATACATACATAATTACATGCCAATTATGTTACACATAAAGTTGAGCCACTCTTTTATCCTCTGGGGGGCATGGGAAAAAGGCCTTTTCTTCTATGGTCTTGTGACTGCTCACATAACAAAGGATTAACTTGTGCAACTTGGCATTTGTGCACAGTCATCATGTTTTCCCACTCATAGTTGTGTTAAAAATGTACGTTTTTCTTTTCACAGACTTAAGATTTTACTAGAACTGGCGCCGCTGTTTTTACTTTTTTTAACTGTGTAAGCCAGCAGGTCTTGTGTTTGACCTTTCAAGTCAGTGGCTCAAATCGTTTTTAGGCCTGCTCCACAATGAGAGATATATCTTTAAGTGAATGGTCACACTCCAAAAGTGACAAGTTGTGACCTATTGATGAAACCACTGATTTTGTTTCACATCTATTTTGCTTTTATTGGACATCAGATATGACAACAGTCGTTTGGCTGTCAGAAACACATATAAGTATTTTATTGTTTTCTTTGATTGACCTTGGAAAGTTTCTCATCTCACAACAAAGTCTCCATTCAATGTATTTGTTTAACAAACCTATATTTATTGTGGTTTTCTCCTACAAACCTACACTAACAAAACACTGTGCCCTCAGACAGAATTAGTTGCCACAATGGGCTAGGGACACCTGATAACTCCACTCTGGGGTGGCGCCACATTAGGTTTTCTCTCCTTTTGTTGTCCAATATCAACAAAACTTTCACTGTCAATGGGGAATCAGACCTGGGTGGGAGAACAAAGTGAAATGGGGAAAAAGGTTTCTGAACAAACTATCAAATTGTACACATGTCTGACACAGGTTATATTGTTGTCGTGTAGAGGTTTACTATACGTGCATTTGATTTGATTTCCACAAAGCTTAATTGCCATAAAGAGATCAAATAAAGTTTCCACGCAATTTCATGCAGTCAGAAGAGGTAGGTGGAGTCTGGAACAAAGAAGCCTTTTCCCATTCACCAGAGCTTGCGGGCTTGGAAGCTTGCTGCTGCATGCCCTCCTGGCCGCCGCTCGTCAGTTGTAAACCCTGCCTTGTTGTCATATGTTTCATGTGTAGTTGTTGGTCATGCTCGGTCTGCAGTTTCACAGGCCAAGAATTATTTTGCTTTGTTGAACACTTCACTTGGAACCACTTCACTTGTCTTGAGATGTTTCTCCAAAGGATGACGGAGGAATTCCAAAATCAGGGAGTTCCATAAAGTGTATGTGTGGAGTTGTATATTACAAGAGCTGGTCAAAAATGTGTGCTTTCTTTCCCCATATCTTTGCACCTCTTTTTGTTTTCAGACCCTCGTTTAACAAGAACACGCAACCACTCGTTGGCATGCACCCAAAGCAGTTCCTGCCGCTCAATTAAACATGTTATATCGCCGAAGGTTGAGTGAGTTCAGGAATGCTAAAAAGGGAAACGGGACAGTTTTTCTGATTTTTCGTTTACAAATGATGTGTTTGCCAAAGTTGAAGGAAACTTAAATAACACAAGTTTTCCCTCTGTGTGTACCACTTTTTAATGTCTGCCCGAAATCTGGAACATAAACTTTATTTCGGTGTAAAAAAACATTTTCTGCATAAGAAATGTGGTAGAGGTTCTATATATATTTGTATATTTCCATTTTGTGGTTTTGAGCAGAGCTTGGGCCTGGTTGTAACCTGTGGTTGCGCCTTCATCCGCCCCCTCTTTAATTTTTTTTTTTTTTTTTGCCTTTTCTCTACACGCTGATTCTTCCCAGATGTTTCCTGTGTGTGTCATTCCCTCTCTCCCCATCTCCATGGATCTCTGTGAGGATATCAGCATCTGCCCAGTTTTCAGATTTATAGGGAGGGTTTTCCTGGAGAAGTGTTTTCTTCCCCTCCACCCTGCATGTTCGGTTTTGAAATTGAGACAACTCAATCAAAATACAAAGTTGGGTGGGTGTAGAAGTCTTAGTCCCTTTTATATATTTTTATGGCTTAAAGTAGCACAGCACCTGGGTGGACGTGAAATTGGAAGGACTGTAATGTTTGCGGCTATGTTGGTGTTGGACAAGCAGGTCAGGCCTGTAATCTCTGCTCTTGATCGTCTCGAGTTTTTCCACACCAAAGTCATCCAAGGAGGCCTTTTATGGGCTTTGCTTTGTGCACTGCCAAGCATAGAATGGTCCAAAAAGTCTTATTAAAATGATGGATTAAGAATCAAGGAGGGAAAAAGTCCCACGTATGACCAAATTTATTTTAGTAGTGGTCTTCCCCCAAAAAGATTTCCCTGAAGTTTTTCTGTTTTAGACAATGCTGGAATATAGGGTGTTTTCTTTTGTTTTTGTCTTAAGTCATGTACGGAGTAAGCGAGACTTTTTTCGTGTGCAATGAACTCTATGGGTTATGTAATGCTCGGATAAGTAATTGCAGAAATCTTAGCACCATTTATTTCTTGAAGATAGCTTCCTTTTATCGTAGAAGAGGTTGCTACTTTTTAGCGTAGAAGACAATGCCACTCACTGTAGATGAGGACGCTGCTAGTTGTCTCTGTGGAAGAAAATTACGTCCGTTTTTTGAGTGCTCGAAAAGCAACGTAGGGCAACACCCACGCAAATTTAAAGTATTTTTTTTAAAACACTAAATAAGTAAAAGATGAAACATTAAAATAAAAATGGCTAATACCGATCGCTGGAAAAACAGGAGCCTGGTCGACTAAAAACATACAGTAAGCAGCCAGGATTACCGGGGACCAACAAAAACGATTACGGCAACAAACCCAGCCAGGCAAAAAACAATTGGCACTGCAGGTTGACTGCTAACGAGGGCTAACCTGGAAGCCTTCGGGAGCCTGCCCCCTACGAGGGAGCTCTCTGGACAATATTAGTTGCAAGACACACGGCTAAGTCACAATCGGATACCTGAAAGGAGGCATAGGCTAAAAGAGAACGCGCGCTGGGCACGATGTAGGTAAACTTACCCCACTCAGCTTTTAATGATCCAAGAACGCTACTCAGAAGTCCCCCTGCGACACACTAAGCAAAGTTCCAATTACACCAATCAGAAAAGAGCGCTATGCTTTCGCTGGTTATTACAATTGCTGTTTGGAATCGCCATTATTTTGAGTCCTTATTGTCATCCGTTGGCGTCACAGCTGTAGGTGATATAAGGTCAAACTGTCAATTTTTTAGAATTATTTTCAATATCCATGGCGCGTGGAATATTGTGGAACATATTTGCATGATTGTGGGGAGGAACACTATACCTTCTTTGCCTGAATGAAAAAAAAGTATCTTGTAATCCCTTTAAATGTCATTCATTACGTTCAGGGCTTCTCAATGACTTTTTTAAAAGTTTGTTCGCAAATGTCTTGTTAAGTGCTTAATGCCTTATCAGTGTCACAGCTAGTAGCGTGGGCCATGATCTTCAAGAAACACTGTGATTAAAACAGTATCTTGTCAGAGATTTGCGTTTCAAGGCCCTGACTCCTTTCTGTCTCGATAGACGGTGGTTACGCAAAAAACAAGTTGCCACATTAGAACACGCACTGTACTAAATTCTTTCAATGATAATTCCAAGAACTCCTTCCTGTCTATCATCCACCCGTCATTGTTCTTCTTTGTCTCGATTTCTTTTTTTCTCTTCCATGCTAGATTCTTAAGGCTGTACTGCCGCTGTGGTTTATGGCCCAATTTTCAAAAAATTGTCAATGGTAGTTAATTGTCAATGGAGGGAAAATCAATGCATACACAGAAATACAAAAGATGCAAATGTTTATACAGTCTTGTTTGACCTCAACTCATCACAAAACAGCTCTCCTCCTATCGAGTCCTCACAAATGCAATTTTAGGGTTTGCTTTGGCGTCAGTCCTGCAAATAGTTAATTGGTGGGGTTTGAGCTGGGAAGGGTCTGGCTGGATTTTTTAGGCTTGATCTTGGCTTTAATCCAGTTTGTTGTTTCCGAATATCACCCCCAAAGTATCCAATACTGAGCCGTTCTATAAAAACGTTGTGAAATAAAAAAAAAATCACAGACCCTCATTTGTAATAATTTGTATATGTCTGCCTCTTAATTCGCTTCACAAGTCAGTCAGAGCATGATTTAGGTCCCTCGAGATTGACGTGAGGACAGGCATCGTTTAAAAGGCTGAACTTAATGACAGACTGGGCAGAGCTGGAATCACGTAGTCATATGGAAAGGCATCATTCATGCGCTGTTGGCGGGGGTAGGTACTCTGGATTTAGAACGAAGGGGTCCTCCTCTAAGTGCTGGCCACAGCCGGCCGCCACTAATGCCCGGCTACACATAAGCTGAAATCTTGTAGTCGAAACGACGTCTGCGCTTCACGTGATGCGCTTCGTTGCCAGTCACGTTTTCCTCCCCACTGACCAAATTCAGATTGGAAATCAGAGTTTGACCACAAATGCTTCAATACAAATACGGAAACAAAAGAAGGTCTCATCAAGCAAGTTTGATTGTTTAGTTAGAGCAGTTGACACGGACAGGGAGCAGGTGGGTTTTGGGATGCCTGATGGCATAAAATAAAATCCTGTGTGCTTAGGGCCAATGCTCGGGCTAGGAGCCAGTGGAAGATATGACTGTTGATTGGTTCTGTTCTCTGGCTCCTGCAACAGGGCCCCTTTGGCTTGGTGATACGGCTGTGCTTTTGGTAGCGGTTGAAGTTGGAAAGAGCCAACACTCAGTTGGTAGTGGGTGGTAAAGCCGAGATGGGCGGCCTCATCAGTTTACAGACCACCGGAGTGAAAGTGTATTTTTGAGTGCAGTTTAGGATGATCACAATACCTCAGTCTGACATGTGTTTCCACATTTTTCTAAGAAAGGCTTGAAGGTCAATTCCGTTGTTTGTTTTGTATATTGTAGCCGTCTGAATTCAGCACAAATGTGCAATATGAGACATTAGTAAAGAACTTCAGCTTTAAATTCAGGAAACTCCTGTTTCAATTACTTTTGAAATCGGGTTATACCATCTACTATGCTTGCTGAAAAGAAAACAAAATGAGGAAAATTGTTGCAGCACATCGAAATATAGCAGAATCATGTTGTCCAGAGCTTACCATATGTTTCAACTAAATTGCCAAACCCGCTTCCTAGACAAAAGTTAACTCTTCAGCACATTTTATTTAGCTCTGTGACATTTGATTTTTTGATAAAGTGCATTAAATGATAATTTCAGAGCCTGTGTCTAATATCGACAAAAAAACTAAAAAATTCTCTCTCGCGCTGTTTGTCAAGGCTCATTTTGACAGTCATGGTTTCAAGTAATGTATTAAAACAAGTAATGGTAATGGTTTCAAAACAAGGTGAGAGTAGAGTTCTTTATCACAAAATACAATTGAGGGCAGTGCGTTGTGTGTGCCCCAATCCGCCGACCTCTAACGCTCACCAATCAAATTGCTCTGGGTGCTTGGCTGGCGTTTTTAGGTGTTTAAAGTTTGTTCTGTGGGCTTTTATCATGAAGTGTGTCTTACATTGTTCAATAAGCTTCCATTTACACAATTCATTTAAGAAGGATAGCCAAAACAGGGTCTGTTGGTGTAACACTCTAAACTGTGGTTGAGACTTTCCCATATATGCTATACCGAATGGAGAGCGTGAGCATGTTATTACAGGAAACCTTCGTTCTCTTCAATCGTTGTGGCTTTTTTTTTTCGGCTTTAGGGTTTCATATTTGCAAGTAAGGGAGCAACTTGAACATCTTGTCACTCGTTGCACATAGGTACTTGAAAAACAGTTTGGTCAGAAAGAGTGGATGTTTCCACTCCTGGTGTAAATTCTTCAAACTTCCTGGATTGTTGTGCATGAATTACTTTTAAAAAATGTGTTGTTTTGTTTAAAAGCATCCCCAAAGTTGTCTGGTATATAAACCTTTTTAATTTTTTTTGTTTTTAATTTGATGACGCGTTGGAGCAAGGCTTATTGGAGACGGGGCCTCTAAAATGTTTATATAGTATATTCTGTCAATGATTTCAGCTTAAATTTTTATCAAAGTGTCAGTAAATTCAAGAGTTCAAGATTAAATGCTGAACAATATACAGTAATCCCTCGGTTATAGCGGTTAATGGGGACCAAAACCACCCGCGAAAAATGAAAATCCGCGAAGTAGCGACGCCACTTCCAAAATGCTTAAAAAAACAAAAATATATTTATTTTTAAAAATTATTTTATTATTATTTTTTTAGACCTGCAAAGCTCTGAACCCGCGAACGTGGAACCACGAAGTAGCGAGGTCCCACTGTATTCATTGTGAATGATGACATTTATCTGTAACTTGTAAATGGAGTGCTTTCTTAAGTTTATATGATGGAACCTCAGAGCAAGCAAATGGCAACCCGATGTCCTGCTTTTGTTGGAGTTGTAGCAGAACAGTGCCAAATCTCTCAGGAAGTTTGCAGCAGGCGGTGAAAGAACGAGGAAGACAAAGGGGGGGGGGGGGGGGGGGGGGGGCAAGGGGGGTTGCCTTCACTCATGTAAGCTTTAGGCACAAACGAAGGAAACAAGTCTTGCTTGTAGTAGAAGCTCAGGCCATTCCACCAAAGTCCCCTTCAGACCCTGCCCCCTCCTTGTCCTTAGCTCTTCCTCTGACACTAGTCTGTATATGTGTTGGACTGGGGGGTCAATTTATTTGTACTAAGATGCTGTTGTGGAGATGTTTGAGGCAACAGTCAGGTTGCTAAGTCACACGTCTCTGCAAGGGCCTGCATTAGCATCCAAACAGGGTTTTTTGTTGTTGTTTTTGTTTTGTTGGGTCCCATCTCCATCTTCCAGCTGATGGAATCAGTCGTCTCATTCACCGTAAAAGTTTTTCTTTTCCTTCTTAAATCGGCGAGTTCTAAAACAGACAGTGATTTTAGGTTGGCGATTGTGGTCTTTTGGTTGTGTTGGTCTAACGTTTTTCCGGCTTGCTCCCCATTATCATCAGAGCTGCAGAGGGCTTTCCTGTTTAATTTGCTCCTGGGAGTAGCTTGGGGTTAACACCGGCTTTGCCATGTTCCTTGGTTTATTCCCGGCTGGTTTCATGTTGATCATTGTAGTGGTTTCCGCTTTTCATTGTTGGTTTCATGTAAGCCTGGCTGCTCACCGCGTGTTTTTTGTTATGCTAGACTGTAGTTGGGACTGGTTTTGCCATGTTCCTTGGTTTGTCCACAAAGCCGATGCCGCCTTTCGTTTTTGGTTCCTGGTTAGATAGATAGATAGATAGATAGATAGATAGATAGATACTTTATTCATCCCCGAAGGGAAATTCACATTTCCAGCAGCATCCCTGAGCTGAGAGCAGTACAATAATAAAGCCAAAAGAATACAATATACAAATACCCAGTGTGACGTGCAAATGCCCACTGTAGCGTGTTATATAGAGTAACTAAATAGTGCTACACAGAATACATATTGCAGTAAGATTCGGTAATATCCAATGTAGGTGGTGTGGTTTAATGTGGGCCTTTACTCTGCCGGGTGGAGTTAAAGAGCCTCATGGCATGTGGAAGAAAAGATCTATTCAGTCTGTCCGTAGTACAAGACAGTGACAGCGGTCTGTCGCTGAAGCTGCTCTTCTGTCTGGAGATAATGCTGTGTAGTGGATGCGATGGATTGTCCATGATTGACCTCAGCTTTTTCAGTGCTCGTCTCTCAGCTACTGTTGTTAGGCTGTCCAGCTCTTTGCCCACAACAGAGCTCGCTTTCCTAGCCAGTTTATTGAGACGAGAGGCATCCTTCTTCTTGACGCTGCCTCCCCAACACGCTGCCGCATAGAAGAGGGCACTTGCCACTACTGTCTCATAGAATATTTTCAGGAGCTTTTTGCAGATGTTAAAGGAGGCCAGCCTTCTGAGGAAGTAAAGTCGGCTTTGCCCTTTCCTACATAGAGCTTCTGTGTTGGCAGTCCAGTCCAGTTTGTTGTCCAGCTGCACACCCAGGTATTTGTAGGTCTGGACAAATTCTACACATTCTCCCTTGATGGTTACAGGAACCGGTTCATTACAGCTTCTTTGACTTGGTATTCTTCTATGCTAGAAACCAGTGTCTTCTCTCTAAGGGTTAGCCTGGTTGCTCACCGTGATATTTTTAAACAGCTAGCCTGGCATAAGCGCCAACTTTGTCGTGTTTCTTGGTTTGTTACTGTAGCCGTTGCCACTTTTTGTTGTTGCTTCCCGGTTAGTTTGGCTGCTCACTGTGTGTTTTTTGTTCAAACATCCTGACGTTTTTCTGCCGAGGATGCGCCAGCCTTTGTTGGATCATCCCGGTTAGCCCATTGGCGGATCGCAGCGCGTTTTTTTTTTTTTTTTTTTTTTTTTTCCCCCAGTTATCCCCTTTTTGGGTGCCTGCCCTTTGCTGTACTATTACTGAATCCACCTGCAACACAACGCTTAGACATTCTCCACCAAAACAATACAGCGACTGGCTTGCTAGGGTGCTGTTGTTTTTCAGATGACGTCACAGCTCAGGATGTCAAAGACAAGATAGGCTGTGTTCATAATGGTTATGCCTGAAAATAATTAGAATATACCTTGCAGATATATGTAGATTCTATGTAAAAAAAAAAAAGTCACGTTAAGTCACATTTATTTGTAGCCCTTAATCACAAAATGTCTCAAAGGACTGCACAGGTTACAATTACATCGCATACTCACATTTTCCATGTTTAAGAATCTGGGATTACATTAAAATAATGCCTCTGTGTTAAAGCCACTTAGACATGTTCTGGTTTGTCGATATGTGTTGGGAGGGAGCTCTGTTATGAAGGGGTTCTTCATGCGAGAGTGGCGGGGGAGGGGGAAAAAAAGCCTTCCACTGGCTCCTGTTCCCTTTGCAGGGCCTCAAATTGTAGGAGGGAAGTGGAGCTGCAGGAAGGGTGTAATACACAACTGAATAAACACGCACACAAAAGGGAGTGAAGAAGACTGCGTTCCACTCACTCAACACATAATTGCTACATGTTAAAATCCACACACCGTACTACGTTTATAACAACCGCTGTGTTTTGGAAAGTTTCACCGATGGAGGGAAACAAAGCCGCCCATACAGAACTGATTCAACCGTTTTTTGCACGACATCTTTTCACCCACAAATCAAATTTTCAATTCATACATCTGAATTGGATAGACGTGGGAGTCAACTACCATAAACGGTATACATCTTCCCTATTATCAGTTTCAAAGTCAGGTAGCCGTAGTTTCCTTTAATCCCTGCAGAATGATAACATGCCAATGCTCCCAATGACAACACTGAAAGACTACTTCCACCTCTGTGTTGCAATCTGGCACTAATTTCCACTGTATAGTTGCCCTAGTGCAGTAGTCTAGAAGGTGCGCCGTTAAGTCTGAAATTTACGGGTAACTTGGAGTGTAAAAATTCTTCTTTATACTGACTGATAACGGAAGAATCACATTTCTTTTCCTTTTTCGTTTTCTTCAGGAAATCTCACGGAGATTATCGCAGCTCCTCTAAGGAGCCGAGCCGGACTCCCACGGACCGCGTGTTAGTTCCCGGCGCTCTCAGGATCCACGCCAACCACTTGTACGGCCACCCCCACTTGCCCCACCACCATCATCACCACCTCGCCAGTTTTGCCGCCATGGAGCAGCCGCTAGCGCTAACCAAGAGCAGCGGCACGGCGGATCGAGGCGGCGCGGGCGCCAATCTGACCGCCGCGCCGCATTTGGTCAGCGTCGCCGAACGCCAGCAGGTAGGATGGAACATCTGGTGAGGTTCCTGCGAAGGAGTGCCTTTAACTTTGACCCTATTTTCAGAATCGGCCTTCGGTGATCACGTGCGCGCCGGCTAACAACCGCAACTGCAACCTGTCACACTGCCCGCTTTCCCACAATGGCTGCTCCAGCCTCACTAACAACTACAGAAGAGTCCATAGTGAGTATTGACAAATTTAATTATAAGAATGCAATAATAAATGTATTTCATCCAAAACTACCCTTCTTTTACGTTGTATCTTAATGTCTTTGCCTAAAAATAGCATCGCCTTCTGTGCTGAAAAGTAGCTCTAATTGTCTACAATTATCATCCGCTTCAGTTTTTGCATAAACTAGCACATCTGATTTTTATTTATCGAAAACTAGCATTTTCAAATACTAGAACTGATCTGTAGTTTACGACGCCAGTTAATAGCAGATTACGAAATAGGCATTTTATATTAAAACTATGAAAATCTGAAAAAAATCTGTGCTTATTTCTGCAGTAAACAGCAGATTCGATGTGATTTTTTTCAAAGAACCACTTTCGACTTATGAATGGCGCTCCTAAATACTACTACGAAAATTTTTTGAAATCCGAAAATTAGTATCCACTTTGAAAAATGTTGTTTAACATTACAGCTTCTTTGACTTGGTATTCTTCTATGCTAGAAACCAGTGTCTTCTCTAAGGGTAAAAACGAGATTTTACTACAAATTGAATTAGTATTTAGAATTTCTATTAGACCTTAAGAAATAACTGAAAAAATCTGTTCTCGACGTAAAAGAAAAATGTATGGATGTATATCCCCATGTGAGAGATAGGGGAGTGTGGTTAGTTTGTATAGCTCTCCCCACCCAATCAATTTGTTTGTGTGCTTGGCTAGCGTTTGTAGGTACTTACATTTTGTTGGGTGGGTTTTTAACATGGGCAGCACGTGTGCAGCACAGTTCTGAGGTCATGAGATCGAACCTCCTGTGTGGAGTTTGCATGTTCTCCCCGTGCTTGTGTGGGTTTCCTCCGGGCACTCCGGCTTTCTCCCACATTCCAACAACATGCATTTCAGGTTAATTGGCCGGTCCAAATTGTCCCTTGGTGTGTGTGAGTGAATTGTCTGTCTTTTTGTGCCCTGCGACTGGCTGGCAACTAGTCTAGGGTGTCCCCTGACCGAAGACAACTGGGATGGGCTCCAGCACCCCCGCGACCCTACTGAGGATAAGCGGTGCAGATGATGGATAATGGATGGGTTTTTAACAAATAGTGTCAACAGTAAACATGCATTATTTGATGAGCTTCCATCTGAAGGATTCAGACTGCCAAAACGGGGTCTGTTGATAGGATACTTTGATTGTAAACTGTAGGTTAAATTGGGCCCTTTACATACCACACCGAACATTGCCCGTGATTTGATAAGAGTAGCTTTGGATATGCATGCACCCAACATAGAGCTGAAGAGAAATTAAATGTACTTATGAAAAGCGGCCATATATGGCTTGTGAGCCATAGGTTCCCAACCTCTGTTGTAGAGTGCGTATCGAAAAACAATTATTAGGTGTGCTGATGCCTAGAACAATAGCCAAATTTGAATTCAGAAGACTTCAACTTTTGGGAGCGAATGATCGAGGTTCCTATCTTATTTTTGTGGCAGGCAACCCGGCGTGCGACCCGGTCATCGAGGAGCACTTCCGCCGCAGCTTGGGCAAAAACTACAAAGAGCCGGAAACGGTCTCGGCGGCGGCCACCAACTCTGTGTCCATCACGGGTTCGGTGGACGACCACTTCGCCAAGGCCCTCGGCGAGACCTGGCTGCAGATCAAAAACAAGAGCGCCCCGTCGTCCTCGGCCAGCAGCCCCAACTCGTCGCCCGACAGCCGCATGATCAACGGCAACCATTCCCCTTCGCTGGTTTCCTGAAGGAGGGAGGTGGGTTCCGTATCCACCAGGGACTAGTCCCCGAACCCGGCGCTCCTCGAGGGGGCGCCCAGCCTGCTGGTCTGCTTTACACAAATCGACCCGATGAGGATCAACGGAGCAATAAGGAACTTGAACGTGGCGTCCTCGCCAGTCTTCTGTCGTTATTTGTACATAAAGAAGCTCTTTGTCCTGTAGATGATTTTTTTTTAAATCTTTTTTAAGTGTCGTTTTGTTGTTCAGCATCCAGGAGACAAAAAAGCCAAAGAATATGTTAGCCCCTTTCACATTGCTTTTTACTTATAGACCTAGTCGGTTTTTCCAAAAAGTGCTATATCCCCTATTTGGCATAATTTTTAACCAATTAATTGGTTTTAAAAAGAAAGCTTTTCTGGTTGAACAATTGCAACATCAAAGAAAGCAAAACATTTGACATTACTTTGTTTCCCGCTTAAAAATAGATAACTGTACTGTTACCCTTATTTATCGCTGTTAATTGGGACAAGACCGATTAGGATATGCAAAGAAATGTGCAAAGTAGCCCAAGGCAGAACTTCTCCTGACAAATGTGCCTTCTGCCAGTCCCAGATAATGGTTCGCTGCCAGACAAAAATGTGTTTCGCCTCTTCCCATTAGCAGAAATTGATGATGGGGGGCGGCGGGGGGTAATGGATTGTGGCGACTAATGTAAATTTCATTTTAGCTGTGCCATAATGGCACCCCCACCTGGACAAACGTGCCTTATCCCTGTCCCCACTCACAGCAATATGCAAACAGGGATAATGGATTGGGGCTACATGGTTTACTGGTTATTTTAGGCTGAATGAAGGAAATTTGCCCTCTGAACTGCCGCTCTCAGCAAGTCGAGTGGGAATAACCGATTGCGGCCAGAACAGTGCAGTTCAATTCAGACGGGCCACGAGGGCATGCTTCAGCTGCCTCAACTGGGGGAAAAAGTGCTTTGCTGACCCCTGCTCACAATAGTTGACCAGGGATAACGGTGCACAGTCATAACGGTGCATTACATTTTAGGTATGCCGGAACATGACACCCTGAAAAAAGTGCCTTCTGGTCTGTGCTTACAGATATGTAATCAAAGATATTGGACCGCGGCCGCACAAGTGCGGGTTCTTTTAGGCTGCAAGTTGCGGGTGAAAAAAGGGCCTTCAGATCTAACAGAAGTGTGCTCTGTCGGTCCTTGCTCACAGCAATATGTGATTGGGGATATCACAAGTGCTGTCTATTTAGGCTGGAATACGGCAAAAAGAGCCGTCGGGCAAGACAAAACTGCAGTCCCTGCTTGCAACAATATGCAATCGCAGGTGATGGATCGTGGCTGCACAGATGCAGTTCATTTAAGCTTAGAATACAGTTGAGGCAAAAAGTCGCCGGGGCCGGCAAAAATCTGCTCTCAGAAATATAATAATAATAATGTCCTTGTATTGTCATTCTGTGTAACAATGTACACAGAACGAAATGTCGATTGCACCTGACCCGTTGTAGCGAGCCGATGCAGCCGCAGCCAACAGAGGGCGCCGCCGACCACTTTTTAAGTCTTAGGAATGACTCGGCCGGGGCGCGAACCACCGACCTCCCAGTCTCAAATATGCAATCAAGGATAATGGATCTTAGCCACACAAGTACAATTCACTTTTTGGTAGACAGAATGCCAAAAAAAGACCTGCCATGATACAGATGCAGAAAGCTAAAAAGCTAGCTGAAAAACTATTTGCTCATTCGCTTTATAAATATTGATCGGAATTTAGTGTTTCCTGTAAAATAAATCCCAATTTAGTGTCGACACAAAAAGCAATGTGAAATGGACACGTTTCTTTCGGCTCGTCGCAAAAGACGATGCCGCGCTTATGCTAACGCTAGCAGTAAATGAGCCAGTAAGGGTCATCAGATGCTTTTCCCCACGCATGTATTTTTTTGTTTCGGATAGCTGGTATCTATATGTAAGCATTTCAACTCGTTATAACCTTGATTTTTCTCCTTTATGTGGTAACACGCGTTAGACAATATACATTCACTGCTGGATCGGTCGTACTCCGTGTTATATCGTCATCGTTACTTTGTCGTGTGTTACCTTCCTCTTCTTTTGTATTTTTTTCCGATCAAGCGTGTGCTAGCTAGCTAACATCTTGAGCAAGCGGACGGGCTCTGCTACACATGTTACTCACGAAATGAATACAAACAAATGTTGAAAACGAGCCATCGGTGGTACCACATGCTAGCCGTTATCTCGTAGCGGGGCATGCTAACGGGCGGCATACGGTTAAGTTCGATTTGTTACGCCGACGTTAGAAAGTTTCAGTTTACGATATAAAAGTCCGATTAAATTAGGAAAATCGTAGTGGAGTAACACCACACTTAAAAACTGTAAATATGGACTACAGAGCACCTGATTAAAAGCCGCACGCACGTTCAGATCGAAGTAAAATCTACTTTGGATTATAAGCCGCAGGCGTGAACAACCATAACTACAAATCAGCGGTCCTTTTTGAGTGCCTGCACAAAACAAAGATTTTCGAACCGAACGATGTAGTTTTTCGAGGGCATCGGCCACACATTCCATTCCCGCGCGTAACATCACAATGACTACAAAAATGGTCGCCGTTAGCTAAATAGTCTTTCCAGGAGCTGAGCTCCTGCGCACGCTCCACCACTTGCTAACATTTTAGCATGTCATTACCACGAAATACTTAAAAAGGCCGCCTGTCTGCTCCAAAACACACACTGTATAAAAAGTGACTTTTTTGTAATTGTACGTAACTTTAAGACCATCATTACGCTGCGCGTAACGGATGTACAGAGAAAAGCAATCCTAAGTATTTTTCAAGCAACGGTCATTTACTAAGGATATGTAGCTATTTAATTGTTTATTCTCCCTGCCTGTCTGTCTCGTTATAATCTTTTGATTCCTTCTTGTTGAAAAAGTTGATCTTTTTTGTTGTCTTGAGAAAGCTTCAAGTGCAGGAACACACAAAAAAACAGCCACTGGACATTGTCAGTGACAATTTCTGCATCCGGCAGTTATTTAAAACAAATGCTTAACCGCTGTCCCTTTATTCAAACGTGTCTTCCGCCGCAGAGACATTTGTCAAACAGATGCAATTTGGCGACGCGCTGACCAATCATATTTTCCGGGGTCCTTTTTTTTTTTTCCTTTGTAGCATGTATTTAGTGCTAGGATCACTCAATTGTAAAAAAAAAAAAAAATGGTGGCGCTGTGTCTCCTACTGAAAAGGTTTTGGCAGGCCACCTTTTTTGTACGTAAAGTAGCCTTGATGAACAATAAAGTACTTTTAAATCACATTCGGGGTTCTCTTGTTTTTTTTGTCGTCACCTTATTCTGTTTATCTGGAGAAGTGGAGAGAATGTTCAATCGATCAGAATACACTGCAACTCAGTCTTTCTGGTACAGTGAGTAAAAAAGTTCTAATGCAGGGGTGTCAACGTCTATTTAGCTCAGGAGGGGACACATGGTTGAAAAAACACTCACGGGGCCAGACTAGTACACAAAAAAGGAAAAGAAAAGAACCGAAAGAGGAAAAAAAGAGGCAAAATAGACAAATAAAAAGGAGAATGGCAGAGAAAAGAATGACATTAGGAGAGTAAGAGAGAAGTGAATAGAAAAAAAGACGGGAAGAAACTGAAAAGACAGTAGAGAAAGACAAAGAAAAGGGAGAAATTGAATGAGAGGAGTAAAGAATAAGAAAAAGAAACAAGAAATCCACTTACAGTTGCTTTGGGAGCGATGCCTGGTGCCTGTGACATTAAGTGGACATATTTCAACCTACAGCTCATTTTTCTCTTGTGCTTTTCTGACCCTTGTCTCGCGGGCAAAAAGGGCAGTGGCTCAAGAGGTAGAGTGCTCATCTTGGGATCAAGAGATCGCAGTACGAATCGGCTCCTCCGTGTTACATGTCGAAGTGTCCTTGGGTCAGACACTGAACCCCTAATGCCCCCAATAAGCAGGTTGGCGCCTTGCATGGCTGCACGGCCGCTATTAGTGTGAGTGTGTGTGAATGGGTAAGTGTGAAGCGCATTGTAAAGCGCTTTGGGAAGTCTTGACTTGAAAAGCGCTATATAAATGCAGATCATTTCATTTCATTTTCTGTTTTTTTTTTTTTTAAAGGCCCCAGTGTGTAATATTTGACCACAATATGGCACTGTATTGTCTAATGCGAATGAGAACCAGTGCCAAGAGCACACCATAGCAGCAAGATGCCTGGCCAACCTTGGAGCGACTTCCACAATGTATAACAGATACAAATTTCTTAACCTGATTTTTTTTTATAAAAATAAACATTGGTATGATAAATCAAGGGCAGCACGGCGGCGCAGTGGTTAGCGCTTGTGCGGCACAGTTCATGTCTCGGGAACCTGTCAAATCCAGCTCCAGACTTCCTGTGCGGAGTTTGTATGTTCTCCCCGTGCTTGCGTGGGTTTCCTCCGGGCACTCCGGTTTCCTCCCACATTCCAAAAACATGCATTTCAGGTGAATTGGCCGGTCTAAATTGTCCCTAGGTGTGAATGAGCGAATGAGCTGTCTGTCCCTGTGTGCCCTGTGACTGGCTGGCAACCAGTTCAGGGTGTCCCCTGGAGATGGCTGGGATGGGCTCCAGCCCCCCCGCGACCCTAATGAGGATAAGCGGTATGGCTAATGAGATGAGATGATAAATCAATGTTTTTGTACCACTAGGAGTCACTAATTATTATACACTGGCCCTTTAAAATTGATAGCAACTTCCGATTTAGGTCCCTATCTTTAAAAGTAAATCCAGATTTTCAGCAAAATGCATTAGCCTTCAAATATTTTACTGCAGTTAAATTTTTATTCATAACCTTAACTCCAAAGTTAACTCCAGATTTTAAGCAAAATTGGATTTGGCTTAAAAGCTTTAACTCGTAAATTAACTTCAAATTTGAATTCTTATCTCCAAAATTAATTGCAGATTTTAAGAAAGGTTGACTCGGCTTAAAAGGTTTAACTCACCAATTAACTTCCGATTTAAATCCCTATCTTTAAAGGGAAATCCAGATTTTCAGCAAAATGCATTTACCCTTAACTATTTTACTGCAGTTAACTTTTGATGTATACCCTTAACTCCAAAGTGAACTCCAGATTTTAAGCAATAACTTGTGAATTAACTTCAAATTTGAATCCTTATCTCCAAAATTAATTGCAGATTTTAAGCAAGGTGGATTTGGCTTAACAGGTTTATCTCAGCAATTAACTTCCGATTTCAATCCTTAACTCTCAAGTTAACTCCATATTTGAAGCAAAGTGGGTCTGCTTTAAAAGTGTTACATCTGGGGTTAACTTTAGATTAAAAGCCTGGACTCCACCCATAACTCTAGATTAAAAGGAACGTTAAAGGGACCGTGTGTATCATTTTACCACTAAATGTTGTTCGGTTTCCACACTGAAAACAAGCGCTAAAAAGCACAAGGAAGATTACAAACTACTGAGACTTAAAATGACCTAACTGCACCATTTTCCTTCTCATTTTTTGCCTAGCCTTTTGCAAGGTTTTGTGGTTTTCGGGCACCCCTTAGCACAGACCTGGGCACTCCGGTCCTGGAGGGCCGCACGTCCTGCCAGAATTTGAAGTTTGCTCTTCTTTAACTCAGGTGATACAAATTATAACCTCGTTAGCAAGCTAGCAAGTGCTCGTTAACGATACTGGTGATTGGAATCACCTGTATTGGATCAGAGAAACCTCAAAAATCATGCAGAACATGCGGCCCTCCAGGACCGGAGTGCCCAGGTCTGCCTTAGCAGCAAGATGGCGGGAAATTATTGAGGCAAATGATTTTTTTTTTCTTTATTGAAAGGACATTTTGTACACATATTGACACATATTTTATTAAGTTTTACTCACACATGATAACATTAACACACTGATAGTTATATTAGCAGAGTCAAATGATATCCAAAGAAAAGTTTTCAAAATAAAGTTACATATAATGTGTATGCAAGTGCACTACTTAAGAACTAAAGCATCTTGTAAAAAAACACTTTGGTTGGTGAGGACCATACATGATCTGTCCGACGGGATCTTAAAAAGTGTAAATATGTATCGGCGATTTAGAATAAAAGACCAGAAACGGTACCTCAATTGTGGAGTTAGTGGATACAGAGGTGGATATTTGATATTTTGGTGGCTCCAACTCCAACAGTATTTCCGAGTTATAGAAATGGATGGAATCCAGTTGGAGATCGAGATTTTTGGCTTCTTCAGATGCTCTCGTCATCGCTCATATCCCAAATCTGTTCAATAAAAACACAATTTCCGTTAGAAAACCAAACGCAAATGTAAGATTTTGAAGCAAATCGTCTTAAGCAGTAGAGGGGAAAAAAGATTTGGTGTACAGTGATCCCGCACTGTATCGTGGTTTTCGATACTTTGCAGATTTTGAATGCAATTGTCTTTATTGTCTTTGATATCAAAGGATCATGCATTGTGTTCTGCAGCAGACAGCACACAACACATGCTATTACGGGGCAGGTTGTGTGTGTTGTATGTGATAGGCTGCTGTATACTGTTAGTCAAACAGCTGTGTGTCCACACAGGACAAAAAATGTAATAATATACAACGTTTGTGCAAAAACAGCCCCTAAAGTAAAGTTTTACAGAACCCTGGATTGCACATTTCCTTTCCCACATTTTTACGTACCGTATCACAAAAAGAGATTTTCGTGGGGAAACTTCAATGATAAAAATTGGCCTGACAAAAAAATCGTGATATACGCATGAATCGATCTTTTGTTCCCATTCAATTAACACTTTTCCAGAACAATTGTGACGCTTAATACTTGGGTAGTCATTGATGGCGCTATTGGGGTCACAAATACATACTATCCTGCCCCCCTCGCCCCGCAAACAAGTATTGAAACAAATATCCTGAAAAAATTATTTGACCTATTGTGTATATAGTCCACTCATAACTGAAATTGAAAGGCAGAACATTATGTTGCAAAAAACATTTGTTGGCCTGGAGAGGAATGGGCGCCACCAGGCTGTACTTGCCCAAGACACACCACAGAAAATGGTGCTCCTACAATCCTAGTATTTAGGGACCACGTTTCCCACCCACCCATTGCTACGCTAAGCCTGGCCAGGGTCTGGGTGAGGTTGGGCCAAATATATATATATATTTTTTTACCACAAGATGAGCCTCAGTTAGAGAGATGACATATTTGTCCACCATCTTGCTGCTACGGGTGACCCCCAAAAAAAACTGATCTGGCAAAAGGCTGGCTATGTTTCATTCTATTTAGAATTATCTAGTGGTCATACAACATACCCTCTCCCTTTATATTAGGGCAGAGGCCTCAAGCTATCATTCTGAGAGTCGCGATTGGCCCCCGGGTCGCAAGTTTGAGACACTAGATTTAGCACATCAAGAAATTATTGGCGACAGTTTCCCTCGTGTAAGAAAATCCATCCAAAAGTGTGTTTTGAGGCCCCTTTAAAACGTAGGAAGTGATTGCGTTCCACTTCAGAAGGTTCGGCTGCAATTACAATCATGACTGATGGCGACATTATAAGGAAGTGACGGGAGAGTGGCACAGCCACACAACAGAGACACAAGGGACACACAATAGTAACACACAACAGCCATACAATATGACACACAACAGAACTTTATGGCCACAAAACAGTCAGGCACCAGTCACCCAACATTCACAGGACATACAAAATCCACAAAACAGCCACACGTCAGAAACAAAACAGCCATGAAACAGCCACACAACAGAAACACTTTAGCCATAAAACAGCCACACGACGCACGACAAACACACAACAGTCACATGACAGCGTCACACAACAGACACGCAACAGCTAAGAAACAGTGACATAATGGAGACACAATAGTGACGGACAGCAGTGACACAACAGCCATAAAAAGCCCAACAAAAAGCCACACCACAGCCATACAACAAACACAGAGCAGACGCACAAGAGGCACGAAACAGTCACGCAACAGTCACACACAAGCTATGCAACAGCCACACAACACACAGTATCCACAAAACGGCGACACAAGGGCCACGCAAAAGTGACAAGACATCCACACAATAGCAACACAACGCAATAGCCGCAAACTTGCCGTACAACAGCCACACACGGAAATACAGAAATACAATAGCCCGAAAACAGCCACACAACAGTACTACAACCGACACACAATAGCCACACATCAGAAACCTAACAGTCATAAAATAGCAACACAACACCTACACGACAGGCACACAACAGAAAAACAATAGCCATTAACAGCAAAACAACACACAATATCCACAGAACGGCAACATAATAGCCACACAACAGAGACTATACATCTACAAAACAGCCACACGATAGCAACACAATAGCCGAAAAACTGCCATACAACAGCCACACACAGAAATACAATAGCCATATAACAGCCACACGACATCCACACAACAGCAGTACAACCGGCACACAACAGCCACACAAAAGAAAGCCAACAGGCGTACAACAGACACGCAAAAGCCAGACATCAGAGACCCAACAGACACACAATGGCTATGGAACAGTCACCAAAAAGCCACGCAACAGTCAAAAAATACACAATATTCACAAAATGACAACATAACAGCCACAAAACAGTCACACGATGGCAACACAACAGCCACAAAACTGCCATACAACAGCCACACAAAGAAATACAATAGCCATATAACAGCCACACGGCACCCACATAACAGCAGTACAACCGACACACAACAGCCACACATCAGAAAGCCAACAGTCGCAAAACAGCCAGGCAACACCCACACAACAACCATACAATAGCCACACAACAGAAACACAATAGCCACGAAACTGTCACACAACAGTCTGCCAAAAGCCATGCAACAGCCACATGACACACAATATCCACAAAAAAGCAACACAACTGCGACAAAACATCCACAAAACAGCCACACGATAGCAACACAACAGCAGCACAATAGCCACAAAACTGCCATACAACAGCCAGACAAAGAAATACAATAGCCATATAACACAAACAACAGCCACACAATAGACACACAACAAAAACACAATAGCCACGCAACAGTCACACAAACGCCATGCAACAGCTACACGACACACAAAATCCACAAAATGGCAAGACAACGGACACACGCCAGCGACAAAAAAGCCACAAAACAGTCACACGATAGCAGCACAACAGCCACAAAACTGCCATACAACAGGCACACAAAGTAATACGATAGCCATATAACAGAGACACAACACCCACACTACAGCCACACATCACAAAGCCAACAGTCGTAAAACAGCCACAAAACACCCACACAACAGCAGTACAACGGACACGCAAAAGCCAGACATCAGAGACCCAACAGTCGAAAAACCGCCAGGCAACACCCACACAACAACCATACAATAGCCACACAACAGAAACAATAGCCACGACACCGTCACGCAACAGTCTCACAAAAGCCATGCAACAGCCACACAACAGCGACAAAATCCACAAAACTGCCACATGACAGGCAACAGCTGCACAACAGCCCCAAAACACACACACGATAGCCAAGCATGCGCACACGCTTAACAGTCTTGGCGGCAGCGCGTCAGTAAACAAAAGTGGTCTCCTCGTGGCAGCGGATTCCTCACATTCCCGCTCCGTAAGACGTAATTCACATACCTTTCAGACTGGAATGTTACAAACATGCACGCAGACACACACACACACGCACATTTGACACATCCGTGCTGCATTCCTCGGAAAGTGCAGCTTCAAACCTCCTGGCAAGGCCGTGCATTCCGGAGCAGACCTCAACTGTGTTCGGACTAACACGTAACCAAGAAACGTGTGTGTTGCTGGAACGTAATGACTTTTCTCGGTAACGAAAACTGTAAAGCCTGCCGCAAAATTGCGCAGACTGCGTCTGGAATTTTCCGTCCACGCATTTGGCTACAGAACGCCAACAGCATCGTGGCCCCGCGCACCTGACGCATTTTCCACCTGCGGCGTTTTTAAATCCAGCTCTCAGTCGTTTACATCACGTGTTTTCGGATCACGTGACCATTCAGGATCGCCATTACAAAGATGAGCGTGAATTTACTACTGCACCTATAGAAAACGTGAATGAGGGCTGCATTGTGTAAAATGTGAGCCCAATATTTTTAAACAATGGCCCCAGGGCAACCATGCGGAGGAGAACAGTGCCAGATTGCAACACAGACGTATCTTTTTGTGTTCTTGTTCATTGGTAGTTGCTGCGGTAATGGACCAAATTGCATTCACTTGTCATTGTTCCTCAAGGATTAAAAGGACACTCCAGTGACCTGACAATGACACTGATGATTTCGAAAGACAAGTGTAGGGTTTGAATGCAAACTCCACAAAAGGAGGCTGCAATAGCTGGAATGAAACCCTGGAGCTCTATGTGGTGGGGCTGCGCGCCAACCACCCAGCTGCTACGGTAACATGTTATTAATAAAATGTAGTTACTTTACTGTCTTTATTACAATGGTGTATTACTGCATTATTCCACTACTTACTACCAGTAATTGCACATTTTGCCGAGTACAACTACATCAATCAAATCGTCACACACAACCGTCTGTCTGTTAGCAAGATTATATGAAGGGTTCACATGTTTATATGAACCTACAACTGAATAGTCTATGGAGTACATGATCGATGAATTTCTCCTTATTGAGATATTCTCTCTATTGTATATACTCGCATCTAAGCAGAATTAACAACTACAAAATACTGAAACCAGGAGGTCAAGCTAATATACGCCTATTTGGGTGTGTGTCACCAGTAATGAATGGAAGACAGACTGTGGCAAGGGGGTGTGGCTTATACATGACCAGCGAACCAATAGGAAATCATTGGAGCAAACAGATTTTTTTTAAATGAACTAGTAACTGTAACTTCCTTTTTTCAGGCAGCTACAAAGGCCTCATTCCATACCGAATTCAGTGTGGAGAACGAGGACGAGATCGTATTGAAGAACAAAACGTGTGCCGGCCTGCCGGCATCAAAGAGGCAGCGAGCAAAGAGATCTTTGAAGGACCATCTGGATTCTCGCCATGCCACGCTGTGCTCTTCCATGTGTGATTTCAACCACGTAAAAGGGTAAACGGGGTGAAGAGGGTCGGCTTACGTAACTGAATGAATAGGTCAGTAAGGTCGAGCCAACTACTGAAGCTACCCGTAAGTTAAATCATGTTTATTTGTGACACCCTTATTTACAAGAAGTCTCAAAGGGCTGCACAGACCACAGACTACTATTACACCATTCCCTGATCTAAAACCTACACGAGGGCAAGGAAAAATTCAAAAACCTCAGCATGAGAAAACTATGAAACCTTGAGTAATGTTCACGCTAACCTTCCACAAGACTTATGCCCGAAGCATAAGTAAGCTTATGCTTAGGGCCCCGTAACCACTAGGGGGCCTCCAAGAGTGATTACCTTTTATGGTGCCAAGTTTCCCCATTGTCACTTTGTGTCCCTACAATAAATATATTTCTAAATAAATACAACAAAATACTACGAATATAGTGCTTAAAACAGGGAGCTTATCTATGTTTTGCTTTCATTCAGAAGTACTACAGAATAATACTATGGAAACACAATAGAAATAGTACAGAAACAATACTACAGTAATACTACAAACAAAACAACAAAAAATATGCTTTTGAAATACTGCAAAAATACTGCAGAAAATAAAAACAATAATAACAGTATCACTACAAAAGAATCCTACAGAAGTGCAACAAGAATCCAACTACGGAATAAAATTCCTTAAAAAATACAAAATGTCCAATAAATTGCTAAAACAGGGAAAGGTAAGAAATGTCACGTAGCGATGTGACTAACTGTGCAGGCTGTAATTAAAGTAAACCACACTTTTCTCTATATTTTAATATCTTAGTGATAAAAGAATAAAGCAATAATAGTTACAACCCCCCACGGACGATTTTTTATCATTTCCTTTGTTTTTTTGTTTTTTTTACATTATGTGCCTCTCTTTTTATTGTTATTATGGGGTGTTCCAATTTTAACATTTTATTCGTTTCATGTTCTGATACTCTTTTAAGAACTTTTGTGGGGCTTGGACCAGATAAGCGCATCTACAGTCAAAAAGCGCCTCTACTTACAAATGTTTCAGGTTACAAAGCTACTTCCAGAACGAATTAAATCTGTCATTTCATTTCATGTAAGTAGACGCACCACTGTATATACCATATATGCATTTATATTATATAAACACACATTATATATATATATATATATATATATATATATATATAAATATTACACACACATACATACATATATGCGTATATACATACATATATGATATACATATGATTGGTTGGTTTGATCTTTGACTAGGGTCGTAGGGGCACCGTCCTGTGGTGTGTCTTGGGCAAGTAGAACCTGGTGGCACCCATTCCTCTCCAGGCCAGGCCATTATATATATATATATATATATATATATATATATATATATATATATACACACACACACACACACACACACGCACGCAGTTATATATATATATATATATATATATATATATATATATATATATACCGTATATATAATTATTGTTTTTTTTTTATATTACATAATTATATATGAAATGGTAGTTAATTGCAGGTTTAACAGGATGATGTAGCGTCAAAAACAAGAAAGGAAGGGAGCTTTTGGAACCACACACTTCAGCATACTCAAATGAGATTGGGCCCGCCGCCACGAAGCAGCCAATCAGAAAGGACCAATCTTATCGCGACTTGTCGGCCCGAGTTGAAGCCGCATGTGAGCCAAATCTGCATGTAATGCGTTCGTGGTTGCCATCAACTGCTTCGCCGCTGATATCCAGACGCTCTTAATCCAGAAATGGGATTGGACGCGGCGGACTTTTCGCCGGAAGCTACGCTCGTATTAATTAGCCTCCTCAAAAGCAGCGGTTCTCAAATGGGGTACCTAAAGTCCGTTTCGCGAATGATACAAATATATTAAAAGAGTTTCAAACCGCAAATCACAGGGTGCACTCGATTAAAAGCGGCATGCTTAAATTAAACATGGAAACTTAATTTTGTCATTGTACAAGCCTCGCCGGATTTTAAGCCGCAGTTTAATTTGCCTTCGCATTCTAAAAGGTGAGATCGGTGACAGCATTTATTTATCGTATTCATTGGTTTATAACGCGCCCTCCTAATTGTAGATTAAAATCAGTAAAACAATTTGTTTCACTTGGTTTAAACGAAGCATTGTAAGTGACATACGTTGTTGAATATGTGGAGCCATGAAAAATGTCATTTACCGTAATCACAATATACTACTGTATGAACACTATGCCAAAATAACATTTACAATATTTATTTGATGTCCTTCATAGTTCAATTCATCATGAGGTACTCCAAAGAGTTGTTTCCATTGCTGTGCTTTTTCAGTTTAATTCATCTTTCAGGACGACTTTGTTTTCTCCATTCCCTTAACATTTGTCACTGGTACAGTGAATTCTCAGCTAGCTGCTTGATTCTGCACATTTCATCATAAATCGGCAACTTTCGGGTGCCGTTCGGTCGCGATACGCACGACACGACACAGTTACGGGGGTCCCGCGCACGTCCGCTGCCTTTCGCCCGCCGCGCGCGGACGGCCGCCTGTCGTCACGCTGCGCTACTGGGGCTGTCGGAAGAGCGGGCTCCCCCCAGTTACGGGGGTAGCCCGATCACGCCCGTCGCCTTTTCTCGCGTCACGCCGTGTGACGCCGCATCCGCCGAACTCGCTCAGTCGCGCGGTCCGGGAGTGACCTCCGCCGATTTAGGTGTCTTATTGGCCGTGACCTGTAAAGCGCCGATGATGCTTCAAAGGACAATGCCATACAAATTAATGCCAGCTGCAGTTAACTTCGAGGGAAGAAAAATGTGCAATGGCAGAGCAAAGCCACCAGAGAGCAGTGTCAGACTTGTTGAGAAACATGGCAACAAATTCAAGCATTTACAAGATGTCCCCCAGAATTTAAACACTTCAATCATTGACAAAACAATATTAAAATTTCAACATTTTCAAGAATTTCAAGGACCTGTACAAAACATGCATCTAACAGGTACCAATATATCATAAAAAATATTTTAAGAAGATCAATTGAAAACTAACTCTAGATAATGGTAAAAGCCCAAAACAGTAATGCTTAACTCCCGTTTCAGTGTGGGCGAGGCCACCAAGAGTTACCATATGTATTATAGTACGTCAACGCAAGTGATTTGTACATTGTTATCAAAAAGCGACTAGATTTTTAGAAAACAATAGGCACGCTCCGAAGGCTGTGCAAATAGGCAAATAGTTCAAAGGGGTGTGTTCAAAAAAAATAGCAGTGCCAACTGATGACTGTACAAAAACAAAACGATATTGTATTTTCAAAAAAAGGTAGGATTTAGCAATCCTAATACCCAGTTGCATGGTGAGTTTTGGAAAACTGCTTCACATCTGTGTGGCATAGAGTCAACCAACTTGTGGCACCTTGAGGTTGTTATTTCACTCCATGATTGCTTAACAACATTGCACAATTAATTTTCATTTCTTGGTTTTGCTTCTCAAACAGGATTTTTGATATCACCCCACAAGTTCTTGATTGGACCAATATTTGGGAATCGAGTTGGCCCTTCTAAAATATTAATTTATTGGTTTGGTTTATTGGCCTCGTCTACTGGTGTGTTTGGGGTCATTGTCTTGTTGAAACACTAATTTTAAGGGCATGTCCACTTCAGCATAAGATAACGTCTTCAAGTATCTCGAAATACACAAACTGATCCGTGATCCCTTATATGCAATAAATGGGTCCAACACCAGAGGAGGGGAAACATGCCCAGACCATGATAATTGCACCACCATGCTTCACTGTCTTCAATGTGTACTGAGGTTTGAATTCAGAATTTAGGGGTCGTCTCACAGACAGTTTGTGGCCCCTGGACCCAAACAGAACAATTTTACTTTCATCAAAATGTTCATTGATCTTTCTTTAGGCCAGTGTTCTTGGTTAATTGTAATCTCTTCTTCACTTGCCTTTTTTTAACGGAGGGACTGTGTGGGATTCTTGAAAATTAATTTGCCTCACACATCTGTCACAGCCCTTACAGGTAACTGCACACTGTGTTTGATCATCCTGGAGCTGATCATTGGCTGAGCCTTTACCATTCTGGTTATTCTCCTGTCTGTTTTAATAGTGGTCTTCCACGGGTCTCTGGTTTTTCTAGCCATTATAAAGCATTGGAGATCATTTTAGATGAGCAACCTCTTTTTTAGGTTCTTCCCTCTCCAATCAACTTTTTAATCAAAGAACGCTGTTCTTTGGAGCAGTGACATTTAACGACCCATTTCCTCAAATGCATGTTCACCCTGTGGTGGCGTCATCAACCTTAAATTGGCGCCACCCGATTTACACCCGTTTTTGTTTTTTCTCTTCCCTAAAATTGATGAACTCAGAGATTAATTGTGCAACGTTGTTAAGCAATCATTGAGTGAAATAACAACTGAAAGGTGCCACAAATTGGTAGAGTATGCCACACAGATGTGAAGCAGTTTTCCAAAACTCGCCATGCAACTGGATATTAGGATTGCTAAACCCTACCTTTTTTTGGAAATCCAATATTGTTTTGAGTTTGTACAGTTATCAGCTGACACTGCTATTTTTTGAACACACCCCTTTGAACTATTTGCCCAATTGCACAGCTTTAGGGGCGTGGCCATTATGAATGCTGGGTCTTGTTTGTTTTCTGACAATCTACTGCACCTAGTGGTAACTTGTCTGCCACGTAACAATGAAAAAGACTAAAAACCAGGGATATTCTGGTTAGTCACATTGCACACTGCTATTAATATGAACAGCACTAGGTGTCTTGTAGAATTAGAGATGTACTGTAGTATCATTCCATGTTTCACACTTGTGGTCAGCAATATTTTCTACTGATCAATCATTGCACTAATATGGTGATTTACTACCGTAAGACCTATGACACGCACCCAAACTTTAAGTTCCTTTTTAGGTAAGAAAATTAAAAAAAGCACGTTATACATGAAAAATACGATAAATACAGGGCAATGTTCTGGCACTAAATCGAAGTGAGGAAAATTGAGGAAAAACCTCCAATGAGTTACCGTAATTGTAAACGCTTGTGGCCCCCTGCCGGGCCTGCGACTCCCCGGCACAAGCGCCAATGGGCTCGTCCATTAAACACACATCTGCTTTAAATATTAAAAGTGACACCAAAGCACTAAGTGAGGCTTTCATCATAGAGTCTGGCTCCATCCGAGATGCAATTAGTGGGCCACACACACACTTGATGTGGTTTGCGCTGCCGACCAAGAGCAGAGTAGGAGGAAGAAGGTCTTCCATTTTTCCTTTTTTTAAATTCGGTGACGCAAAAGAAAAGGAGACGAGGGCAGCGTTTGCTGTTTAATTGACATGTTTGAAATGGGAAAGACAATACGTACACGGGCCATGCGGATGGCGGTGAGGCCCACGTCAAAGATTTAATTGGCGGTGTGGAAATGTGGAAACGCCAACAATGCTAGACTATTTTTAGGGTGAAAGATAATTTTAGTGACATTTATAACGCTCTGGAGGGACGATTTAACGGAAACAGAGGTCGGACATTGTTATAGTTCGGAAGTTGCAGTGACATTTGGAGCGTACGCCGCAAGAGTCTTCTAAGAACGCTTACCAACAAATTATTATAAAGCAATCGTTTTTCAAGCAAATATGTTTTGTTTCACTGTCAAATTATTTTGCTTATTTAAATCTATTATTTAAATCTATTATTTAAATCTTTTTAAGGGAAACGTAATATTTCACCACTTGATGTCTAGAGTTTGTTTAATTAGGCTATAGCACTGTAGAAAATTTGAAAGTTGCGTGTATTTTCTATCTATCTATCTATCTATCTACCTTGGTCATATCCCTCAAGAGTGGTGACCGACAGCATGACAAACATACAATAACAAAGAAAATAAAAAAGGGGAAAAAATAGCAAAAAACACACACAAACATTTTTGGATCATGGCCAACTCAAATGCCCAAACCCCCAAACAAGTTAGGCACCTCTGCACCTAAGTTGGTCATAGTTTCGTCCCTCCAGATGAAACGGGACACAAGAAAGCGGCCGAGTCACTCGGGTCAGGGTGACACGACACACTCTTCTGTTCAACAACAGGGCCTGACAGCTTTCACTGGTTTACCCCTGCCGCATCATACAGGTGCCCTGCCCATCCCTTAGAACGCATCCGAACATCCCACTATCCTTTTACAACACCTATTTACTCATTCCTATTATGTCTTTTCTACAACTTAAAAATGGATTAAAAAGGACCAATAACATAGCAACACATAGCAATGAGTAATACCTGCTTGTACTAACATGAAACCGATCGAACAACTAACAGATAGTCTGACCTCTCATTTACATGGCAACAGATACTGTAAATAAAGTACAGAAGGTAAAAGAGGCAAAGAGTATTCCTAATTACGACAGTGTTGTGACTGTTCCTTGAACACAATTTTCTCTGTAGCTTACTGTAACATGTTACTCTACTTTGGTTACTACGTTACTCCACTACTTAATGAATGGAGATCATGAATTACAGTGTCCTCTGATTGCTGAATACACCATCACTCAAGTTGACATATACAACCCTTGACCTACCAGCAACAACCCTCGGAGGCATGTTTATATTAACTATAAAGTACAACTTACTGACTACAGTTATGGTGGCTCTGTCTCAAGCAGAGTCGAGGGCCTTGATTTTCTCCTAATGGAGATATTCTCCCAATTGCATAGACTTGCGTTTACAACTATTTGAAAAAAATGCTGAAATCGGGGTCAGCTTATATGAGCAGTTTTGGATCACCAGGAACAAATGGTAGGCAGTGTCACGAGGGGGTCATGGCTTATACAGGAACAAAAAACCCCAAAGAGAAACCAATGGGGCAAACGTGAGATCATAATTTAGGGTAAAAGCCTGCTGAATTTTGGTCATTTTACTTTTTAATTACAAAACTATTTCAGAGTACACCATGTCTGGTGAAAACAATATAAGTGGACAGTACCTAGAAATGGAGAAGATCTTCGAGTGGTTTTAAGCCCAGAGACAAAATGGATCTCGAGTGTCTCGGCTACGTGCTCGTTTGCTCTGTGACTAGATAGTTACTTTTAGTGTAACGAGCTACTTTAGGTGTCAGTAATCCGGGGGGGTAACTGAAGCACTTTAAATAAAGTAACTAGTAACTATAACTAATTACTGTTTCTAAGTAATGTGCCGAGCACATAATTCACATTGAAACTCATTGAAAATTTTTATATGAATAATCTTATGCAGAGATACTGAACAATATATAGGCTCAGGTCAGTGTCTAAATTTGCCGCTGACCTCACACGGCATTGTATCCTCTTCTTCAATCCTGCCTGACATTCCTGTGGAGCATCGTGGATTCTGCAATGCGGCCGAAGACGGTCAAAAACTGGGTGAGATGGTCAAAGGTGAGTCAGCCTCTTATGTGCTTGACCCACAACTACAATGCAGCCTTGTGTTGCAGGTGCTTCTAGCTATACTGTGTGAAGCATGACTTCCCTTTAGGAAAGAGAACTTGCAAGAAACCAGGAAACCGGAGGTAAGATCTGACCTGACCGGAATTCCGGCCCAGGTCGGGCCTAGAATGTCATTCCTTATACCTAAATTGTCAATCATTACGTTTGGGTCCAGCTGGGTTTCTCTCTCGATGACTTTGACCCGTTGCCCAGTGGTAGGCACTACAGGTCCCTTAAAACAAGGACAAAACGGTTCAGAGACGATTTCTTCCACAGGGCCATGACCACCCTAAACAAGCATGCAAAAGAGTGAAAAAAATATATATATCTTGCGACTTATTTGGGAATTTGTGTTGATGTTATTCCACTATTTTTAATTGCACTATTGTTATGATGCACCAATTTTCATTTCACTACTATAATAACTTGTACTAGTCTCTAAGCACTTCATTGTAAATATTTTGCCTATTTATCCTGACAGTCTTCTACCTTATTTTTCTCTTTAAAACCTGTATTACATGTTTACCCTGCAGCGGCATTTGTAAACTTGCTGCATGCAATGTTTCACTACATTGTTATCAATGACAATAATGACAGTTCAATTGAATTAATGCAAACAATAAACTATTCCACTAATTATTACTTTAGTGCTGCAATTTTCATTCTTTCCTTTGTAACATTTGCCTGTTTCCGCCATATATTGTCCGTGTTTTCTGCCGTGTTTTTATTATTCGCAAACCTTGTTAGACCTCTCAGGGAGGGAAATTAAAAGGACCTCATCACAGGAACAGGAAAAGGAAGAGATGGGTGCAACCGAGGAAGGGCCGGGCATCATGAACGTCACGGACTTTGGCTGTTTTATTATGGCACGTAGCCTGGAATAGAGTCCTGGGGTAAATTTTCTTATGTTGGCATATTATGAATTATCAAAAGGTGGCTAACGTGCCACATGGTCAACCAAGGGAGAAAGTAGCAGGGTTTAAGTGCCTTTTTCTTGCTGGGAACATAGCTCGTAAGCAGGTCCCAGCAAAGTCAGAGCCCCATCAACCCCGCCCTTGTTTTCATAAACTGGGGTTAATCAAACAAAGCACCTTCACTCAAAGCCCAAAGCACTGAACTGTAGCTCATCATTACAGTGCAAAGACAAAAAGCGTTCATCTCATTTCCGCACATTTGCTCTCCTTTTCTATTTTCTACCCCGATTCCTCCCCCCAGACCCTCACCTTGGGTGACCTCTCAAGAGTAATGAAGGCCAGCTACGACAACAGAGTGGCTCTCGTCTGAACATGGTGGCCTGTGGAGCAACAGCTGAGTCCTGTTGTTTCTCCGGGGACACCGACAAACAAGATCCCCCTCCATTTTTGTCCCTCATTTTGATTCTGTACGCCACTTTCCCTGAAACGTTTTGCACTCTACGGGGTTTCAATGTTAGGATTGCTCTTAGACGACCTGATTTACGTGACGATTTTCACAGCTTTTCATGTTATCTTAACAGTTTGTGACAGTGGCTACAATATTCAGATAATCTGAGAAGATGGGTTTTGGCAATAATTATAATAACTCATTTACCGCATTTTCTGCACTTTAAAGCACACTTGATTGTAAAGCGCACTCCCCCAAAAAGTATTTTGTCATATAGTTTACATATATAAGGCACACTGGACTATAAGGTGCACGGAATTAAAACCAAGGTATGAGCTACCGTATTTGTTTGTGTATAACCATTGTGGTTTATATGAACAATGGTATATGCAATGATTAACCAGTCGATTAAATGTCGCCGACAAAAATACCATAACATTGAATGTAACGGGAATCGAACCCTGGTCGCAGCGGTGAGAACGCCAAAACCTATCCACAAGATTACTAGTGATACAGATGACATATGCAAAGACATTAGATTTCATCTCCTTCAAACTATTTTTACTCAGAGTGCCAGAAACAAATGTTACAGAATGCAGAAAACAAAAAGTCATCCTGAAAAATATAAATAAACGCAAAAAAGCACAACGAGGGGAAACAACTTTGTTTTTTTTCCCGGGATGAAAATTTAGTGTTCTCAATTCTCTAACATCCGTCTCTGGCACAGTAAGTAAAATTATTATGCGAATGAGATCAAATAAAATGCCTTTTTGTATGTCATCTGTATCAACAGTGGTCTAGTGGTTAAGTGTCTGCACTCTCACCACCACAAGCCTTGCGCAGTAACGTAGTTCGAAATACTCTATGCATTTCCAATTGAATTCACCGTATTTTGTGGTATATAAGGCGCACTGGGTTTTAAGGCGTGCCTGCAAATTTCTGGACGATATGGGTTTTTTAGATATGCTTGATAGTTGGTAAAATACAATATATGCCTGAAAGGAAGATGTTCGGCTATTCCCACTTACATGCCAATTCTTACTTATCAAATGCCTGATGGACGTATTTATGTAGATTCGTTCATGTTGAAGGATTTTATATATTTTTGACTATAAGGGATTTTTTACGATCAAGTACAAATTACATTTAAATGCAAAAGATATCCACTGGCTGAGCTGTGGGGCGAGGTCATTGTAACCTAGTAGAGAATGATGTTTACCGAAAACAACAGGAACTGGGACAAGGGCTGACGCAAGAGGGGCCTCTGTGGCGCAGGAGAAGAGACATTGTTTGGAGAAGTTGTTCTGATAAGCTCTGCTGTTATGAGTTTTTTAGACATCACGTCGCCCTTCGGCGAGGAGGTGGTGAAGCTGGCATCTGGCCCGCCCCATGGGAGGAGTCGGCCCGCCCCATGGGAGGACCTGGCACGCCAGGTGGTGAAAAGACATGGGTAGAAGAACTTCACAAGATCGGAGAACGAGAGGGACAATTGAAAAGGAGGCTCGAGGAAGCCTTGAGCGACAATAATTCGGCTAATTTGATGGAATTCTCTTAGCTAAATACTTAAGGAAAATAAATCTGCCCAGTGTGGAAATGCCGGTCTCTTGCCCATATTTTCCCGAAAAGAAACGAGCATGCATTGTTGGGTGAATGAAGGTTATGTTTAGTAAATGGAGTCAGATAACTAATTCAAACAATTTGGTAAACGCTACATCTTTAATAGTTTAATTCCCAACACTATGTTCAATAAAATACAATTTATTCGCTGTCACAGAATAAACACCTGAGGAAAATTTAGAAAACTAAACTCACTGAAAACATTTCCGATGATGACTGGGATAACAAAACAGTCCTAATTTGAAAAAAAATAAAATAAAAAAAAACCCTTTCCAATTTTCTGCACACGATTACATGGCTTTACAAATGGCTAATATAGAATTTTTAAACAGGTTATATATCATTGAAATTTCAAATAATTAAGAATTGGACACTCAGAAAATGGACTATGAGTTAATGTCAGATTCTGAATTAATTCAATCTTCAGATTTAAGAGTATCACGAGTAGTCTGAGATTTAGAAGGATTTAACTTTCATTGATGTTAAAGATAACAATGGATGAGCACATTTTAAGGAGGAAAACACGAGAATAGAATTTGGCATCCTGTAGTAATGGCTTTGTGTGAATTTGATTCTAATCTTGATTCTTAGTTCAACTTTGAGGATCATTTTGAGCAGAGTTTGAAGTACTGCGACTCTTTTGTGCAAGAGATTTGCTGTGTAATTTAGTAAAGTTTTTGCATTTGTTTTTATGCCATTAACTGGTGGATATGTGCACCAGAACAATACCTAATTCCAATTACTACACCCTTTTGAGGCACTCTATGCCATTCTTCGCACCTTGCTGCACAAGTCCTCTTCCGACAGTGAAAGGTTAATTCAGAAAACGGTAGCAATAAATAGGTCTGTCTACTGGTGGCTCGTTATTTTTAAATGCAGAAAAGACAAGAGGGCGTACTAAGTTGGGTTAACAGTGCCAAGAGGGTTTGGGAAACTATTGGTGCAAATGTTTCTAGGCTCTTGGAGGAACAAGTTCTCTGAAAAAGAACACAATGAGATCAATCTATAGCTCAAAGACATGCAGCTACTTGACATCAACAAATTGACTAAAGACTTTGGTGTAGTTGGCCACAGTCTTGTTTCTTTATTGTCACACCTCACAATCTGCCTAGTTCCCATGTCCTTTTTCCGGTCGCTCTATCGGGCCCCCAACTCCTCCGGTAACTTCTGACACATTTCCTGTACACTTGAAGGTTATCAACACATTTTCTGAGTCACATTCGTTGACGTCACAATTTTCACACCCTAGCTCCAAACTACTTTTGCCTTCGTGGATTTTTCAATTCTTTGATCAGAGGGGCAGAATTGCATAATACCTCACAACAGAACTTTATTGACCGTACGAAAAACTGATGGGTGAAAAACCCAAAGAACAGAACAAAGATCTTAGTTTAAAGCTAAAAACTATATAGAAATTGTGTGACAATGTGCCTTGGTCAAGTATGTCAATTTCATTATCTTAAAACCAAGAGGGGCAAGAGATCTCTCTGTTCTGCTGTGGTTAAGCAACATTTGTATATGCGCAGCGAGCCAATGGGAAATAACAACTTCAGAGTCAGTGTGTGTGCAAGCGCCGCCAGTCAAGACCTGCCCTATGTTTAATTAGAGACATGACTCAAAGCCAAATGAGTGTGGTCGGATGAGCTACGACTAGAAAGACACCCCTACACTAAAATACGCACGCACATCCAAACACGAGGAAACCAAGAATAATCAAGCCCCAAGAGCATTTTCATTTCAAAGGAATTAAACAAAAAATAAACTCTTTGAGGCTTTCAAAAGAACTATAGCCTAAAAGGTAATCGCATATTACTAAACATGCAAAATGTGAGGAAATAGTACATATTTTTGCAGAAAACCTAAATATATTTAATCTGTATATTCCCAAAATGTTCGGGGATAATGCATTTTGAAGACGGTTTGTCGTGTCTTTGACATCCTGAGCTGTGACATCCTCAGAGAAACACCAGCAATCATCATATTTTTTACGTGTTAGTTCCAGAGGTTAAAGCGTTTTAAACAGAGTTTTGGTAGGTTTTCTTTGCGAAGAATGCCTAGGCCCTGTGTCTCAGGTGGATGCAGCAATGATACAGCTCCTGGCGTTAGTTTTTTTTGCTGGGTGAAAGACAAACATTTTGCGAGAAATTGGACAAAATTTGTGGCAAAGGAGCTAGTGTGGAAAGGCCCTTAAAAGTGGTCATTGTTGCGCTTGGCATATTTCAATAGGGAATAAATAATACATCTAAACATAGTTTATGTGATATTTGCAGGGAAACATCTATATGTTACAACAGTAAATATATTCACTCAGTTGGTGATTATTATGGCCTTTTCACAATTGTGTGTTACAGACTGACACGCTTATTGCACTCTATAATGAAAAATTGCACATTAACTCTATGAAAAAGGGATAGAAACTATCATTTTAATCGAACACGAGCTCAAAAGAAGGGTCTTAAACGCAACTTAATAGGAAACGATCACTACTTTTTCTTTGTCAAGAATGTCAAGTTCGCACTCGTCCTTGTCACTCGACTCAGCCACTGGTATATCCATTTCTCTAGCGCTGTAACGTTTTCTTTTCTCAAGCCATATTTCTTAAGGACATTCTTACGTCATAATTGACCATAAATCCGGGGTCAGAGAAACTTTGTTCACTATAATCGCTGTCAGTTTCTGAGCTGGCCACACATGTTGTGTTAATGGTAGTCGCCATTTTCTAAGTGTAGTGTTCCCTTATTGATGTCACACATCTACAGTAAACAAGCCAGATGGGTCAATTTTCATACTAAATTTCTCCAGTCCCCCGGCGCGAGGGATATTTTGCATCGTTGTGCGGAGGAATATTCCAAATTCTGTGCCTAATTGAAAAAAATTCTGTTTGGGAATACCTTTGATGAAGTACTCGCACACTGACACACACACACACACACACACACACACACACACACAGACACACACACACACACACACACACACACACACCTTTTTGGTAAACCACTCATGTAAAACGGCAGACAAGTAGTCAGTCTTTTACTACAAAGGCTCTTTGTGCAACCATTCCAGGTCCAATCAAACATCTTAAAGTTGCTTGAGAAAGCACACAAGTAATTGTTTGATGCCACTTGAATGAAGGAAACCGCTTCTACTACGGTCAAGCAAATAACTGCAATGATTGAAAGGTTAAAAGTGTGAGCTGAATTAAAAAAAAATACATATTTTTATACAGTTTAACAAATATTTTAAAGCAAGATAGATGGCCCCCCACCCCCGCAAATGAATTTAGGAGGCAGTCGTTCTTGCCTAATTTGGGGCCACTCTATAACTCAAGAAAACTGTTATTATCAAATCGGGATGGCACGGTCTGTAACTTCTTTAAATGCTGTTGCGGTATTACACAGACTGAAGGGCTACGTCAGAGAAAGTTGCTCATAAAAACTTCAAAAGAAAAAAGGCAGTATTTATTTGCTATTTCGAAAAGAACCGTCAATAACAAGGCCTTTTAGAAGCTTTAATATTTTATATAAAGTAACAAAGAACGCCTCATTTTTCAAAAACATACCGTGTTTGTTTAGGCGATTCAGAGGTATTTCATATTTCTTTTAAAATGGGTGTAATAAGAGACAATAGTCAAAATATCAGGGTTAAAGTTACTAATAAAACATAGCGGGAAACATTTTTCACTAAAGCCGTGTTTCTCAACCTCTTCATCACTAGGCACAAGCTTTTATAGAATGTTTAAAATATACTTATTGGCTCAAGTCTACTTTATGCCAATACAGGTTATAGTGGGGCCTTTTTGGAAACAACATTTTCTACTAAAGGGGCCTTGATTGGGACTCCTTACTTGTGGTGATCACGGGATGAAGTGTGGATACAGTAAATAATTTTGATAACTTGTATTTTTGTCAGTTTTAATTACATCTGTATTATTTTTATCTCGTTTTAGAAAAGGCTTCACTTTGATGTTCAACTTTTTTTATCTAGTACAAGTTCTTTAAATTAGTTATTTGAAAGTACTGTATTAGACAATATTGTTAGAACATATTTTTTTTCTAGTGAAACAATAAAAATAATGCATTGATTGAAATTGGAAAAGCTGGATAAGCACACTAGTGTGGCACAGCATAATGGTTGAAAAACAATGTATTGAGGAATATAAAACAAAAAAGTATGGTGAGCATTTTTGAATGTATATTTACATGCTTACCACAACATTTGTAGTCTTTAAGGTCAAACAAAGGACATTTGATTTCACTTTTGTGAGATGTTTGTGGGAAGCACTAGTGAGCTTGGTGGCTTGCAAATATTTTTTGTAATTTCCTGGTTAGTATTCAACGTATGGTCAGAATTTTGTTTAGCATTGACAGAAAATGATCAAACAATGTCAAGATGTGAAGTGAATACTTTATTTTAAGTCGATCACATAGATATGTTATCTGATTGATACTGGTGAAATGTGAGGTCAGAAGGGGACATTAGATTGCATTTGCGCATCAAAGGTTGCCGTGACCACTCCACCACAGGGGGTCCGCCCCTTCCAGGAGACCGGAACTGAGAGCTGGTAGACGTCTCATTCGCAAGGGCAGTCTGAATTTTGGCGAGCCAGAAGAAAGAGGGCATGTCCTAACAGGAGCAACTGGACCAAGGCCGCCCTGACTGATCCTGACCAAGTCTCAGCTCAACGGGTAGCCAGAGAGCCTCGCCAAGTCCGCAGCCAAGCTTGATCAAGCTAGCGACCAAACCAGTGGGAGAAAGCCAGCGACCTCAGAGATGCCTCAATCCACCAGCAGTCAACACTCTGCATCCTGTGGTCCGCGCCCCAACCGGCTCTCAAGCCTACCATGATTCCTCATCGCTCTACAGACGAGGACCTAAAGACTGGGCCGTCATCTTAATCAAAGCAGAATTTCGCAGAACATCTCGTGGTTGCTAGGTATTGGTATAGGTCAAAATACAGTAACGTAATAGTCAGGCCAATGTTGTTGTCCATCCAAATGGTGCCAGTTTAAGTTCTCAACTTCTAGTTGTCCTTATTTTTTTTCATTAGTGTTTTGTGTTTTATTCAAGCTTCTTCAGTAGATGACTAGTAAAAGAAAAGTCCATAAAACTCAAGAGTGTGTGTGTCTTGATTAAAGTATATTGAACTATCAAAAACGGTAAAAATAATTCTCCTAAAGTGTGTGCAGCCACCTGTCAGAAAAACTAATGAAAGTTTCTGACCTAATGATCTCAAAACGTATGTGGTGCTCCAAAAAGGCGAGACGAGTTTTAAAAAGAATAAACGCAGCTCTTTAATTCGAGTGGTCAATAAATTGCTTGTTAGAATAATTTATTTACCACCTATATTTGCTACACAGTTACATTGTTCTAACAAACATACAGTCTTGCAAACAACTAAAATCAAAAACTACTGATTAATTGAGTCCAAGTTCATACACTATTCTTTTTCATTGCATTATTATTATATAACTTAGGCCAGTTTTCTAAACACTGTGTTGTAAATATTTTCTCTTAAGTCTTTATTAGATGTTAACCCTGGAGTGACATGTCTAAATTCGTTGCATATGTTTCACAACGTTGCTATCAATGACAATATTTACAATCCAACTTAATTCAATACAAAGTAAGAGTGGGCAGATCAATCCAAATAACTGTATTTCGATACAGAGCAAGTCTTTGGATCGGATCGATACTAGTGTTTTGGGATCGGTACAATTTTCCCATTTCAACCTGCACTACAATAGTTTTGTTAGTGGATTGTGAGGTTTTACGTACAATTTTTTAATTTAAATTAAACCTGGTCCTGCTAACACTTTAAATGTACTGCTGACTTTTTAAAATAATGTGCAATGGAAAGTATTTTAGTTGTCTTGTTGATGTTATCATATTTGTATTTTCACAACATTGCAGCTTTTACTTTTGCTCTGACTTTTTATGATGTTGAAGGTTAGTACACTTTATTATTTACACTATTTTCATTTTTGTAAATACATTTTAAAATGGAAGAATTTTTTTTTATATTAATATGTGTATATTAGTATTTTTGTTACATTGCTGTTTTTAGGTTTGAGTCTTGACTTTTGTTATGAAATGGTAGTATTCAATATATATATATATATATATATATATATATATATGTATTACAGGTTTAAAGTTTGCGTCGTAGTTATTTAAAAAACATTGTATAGTGCAGGGGTTCAGTTATTCAAGATCATGACAATTCGAAACAAAGAGAATCATATCGGATCTGTATCGATCGATACAATCCTGTATTTATTCAGATCGGATTGAAACCAAGATTCCCAGTATCACCCACTCTTAGTACAAACTCATATGTTCCCAGTTATACTCATAGTTATTGTTCACTTGTACTCATACACATACTCCCATTATTGTTTGATATGCCCACAAACTTCATACTAAATATTGGATGATTGAATGCTTAGAAACTTCAAGATAAACCATAACACAATTGTATCTTCTCACAGATAAATTTAGTCAAATAAACCATCCCCAACACAATAGATCTTCATGTCACTGGTTTAGTGAAAACATACTGCTTTTGTGTATTTGTGAGTGTTTTTTATTGTCGATTTCCTCCGGCTTGATGCTATCACTGTCCTACATGTGCTAGGCAGAACAGCGCCCGGGGAAAGAGATTACGAGTTGGCATTGTGGCTTGTGTGTTCGTATATTTGTGTCAGATCTTCAGGAGCGATTTCCTGAGGGAAAGAATCAGGCGCACACCACATTACATGCTCAAGGCTTTCTCCTCACAATTCTTATTCTAAAAGAGACTCCAGTGCAAAGATCTCTTTGCTCTATTATAAGAAACCTTTTTTTAAATAACTCCCCTAACAACACAAGACACTCTAGTGCACCAAGATATTCCTCTATACACTGCATTTATTATATGTATTCAATAGTCAAGTTAAACCTTTATGATACCAAGGTGGGGGGATCAATCCAAATATTATCATTGCTACTAAGCACAGACTTGGATCAGATTGATACTATTGTCCTAGAATCGATAACACGGTACTGCAAATATTTCTTCAAAGAGCCGCTTCTCTGCGCAGAATTTTATTCTTTACACAAATTGCAATTTCAGACATTTTATTTTTGAAATATTTTGCAATGGTAGGTGTAGTTGTCATGTTGATATTACTATGATTGTTTTTTTGTTACATTTGTGCTTCTGCTTTCTTTGGTTTGTCTCTCTTGACTTTTGCTCTGAAACTATTGTAGATAGTAAGAATACATATTGGTTAAATTTTGGATGGTAGTAATTTGATAAAAAAAAACAAAAACATTTTTCATGCCTAAAATATTTGTACTGTGTTTATCATAATTATAGTAAACTCAAGGGTAGGTAAATATTTCAATGATCATGAAACCTCTCAGCAAAAAGTATCTGTATCAGATCGGTATTGATCGATACTTCATTGTATTTAGTTGGATCAGATCGAAAGCAACATTCAGAGCTTTAAAAAAACAAAACAACAGCATTAAATTGGCTCCGGGAAGTAATTTTTACACACATTTTTCCCGTACGGTGTGCCTCGAAATTGTTTTATGAAGATAATATTTGCTTTGGTTTAAAAAAAAAAAGTTGCGAAACAACAATACAGGAGCCTTACTATGATGAAAAGACGAGGACAAGTCATGGCTAGATAAGGACGAGTGTTTTTTTTCTGCCTGTTCTGACTTAAGCCAGCTGCCAGTCCAGAAAAAAGACATCTCTCCCTGGGCTCGCTGGCGCCATGGAGCAGGAGCCGTGTATAGGATGCATAGTTTCCTGGTGCGTGAGGCAGGGAAAAGATGCCTTTAAGGCTTCTAGTTATGAAAATAACTCCCGTTTATGATTGATGATTGGTAATTCTGTATGAGCCCGTTTGGGCGCGAGACAGCTGGCATGGGTGCCAAAGGAATCCCCTCTGCTCTCAACCCTTCATGACATCAAACCCATGGATAGATGTATTAATATATACCAGGGGACCCCCAGACCTTTTCCTGTAAGGACCACAAAACTTTTCTCTGATGAGGGGCCAGGGTCAGTTTGTAACAGAAAAAGTATGACGATAGCATGAGTGCCTAAATGTAAAAAAAAATGTTTTCCAAAAAGCCACAGTCTAATTACACTTCTGTATTCTCCACAAAACAAAAGTGAGAACATATATACTTAAGACTATTTATGAAGCATAAATATCAGATAACACTCCATGCATTCTTCACAGAAAAATGTCCATGGAACATATACTTTCACACAGTCCATGGCCAAGATGAACTCTCATGTCAGAGTCCTAGACCACCAGTGGTCTAGATGACTTATGAAAAGGCAGTAGATTTTATCTCATCACACTATTATTAGTCACGGTATCAAAGCTGAATGATAATTTCTTGGTGCGTTTCACACGATACAATGACAATTAATTACATCCTATATGAGTCTTAGCATTGTAAGTGACACATTTATTGTCATTGTAACATGTGAAATGCACAAATTTAACATTTGTCTCTGGCACCGTGACTAAAAGCATTGTGGTAATGAGATAATACCCAATGCCTTTTCATAGGTCATCTATATCTCTGGTAGTCCCATTCTAACAGCTCGGCGCGCTCACTGTTGCAACGCTGGTTTGAATCCTTTTACAAGCACCTAGGCTGAGTCTGTTACTAAGGTTATTAGGCGTCTTTCCAGTTCTGCTCTGAGTTGTTTATGTCATGTGTTGTTCTGACCATGTGACCATTCAAAATGGCAGTAACAAATATGAGCATATATGTACTACGGCGCCGAAATAAAACGTGCATGAGGGCTACATTGCGTTAAATGTGAGCCCTATAATGACAGATGAAAGGGCTACCATACTGTGGACAATAGTGCCAGATTGCAGCACAGATGTGTCATTTTTTTGTTGTCATTGGTGGTTGCCACAATAATAAACAAAATAGAAGAGTCTTGTTATCGTTCCTAGAGGATTAAAGGAAACTTTAGCAACCTGACATTGACACCAATGATACAGACGGAAAAGTGTAGAATTTTTGATAGATAACAGGCCACAGCCGTTTAATTTGGATGTAGGGATTGAGGAGTTCATTTGTGAGTGAAAACATTGACATATCATGAGTAGATTGTAAATATTAAATAAAGTACTGTCAAAGCTCCTGTTTTGGTCATATTACCTATTATATGAATCATGTTGACAAAAAAAATGCATTCATATCTCTAGAAGGGCATCATAAATGTTTCCAGATGTCATTGCAGTTTTGTATTTACAGCGCATGCATTGTGGAAAAGAGCAGCAGTTTTCCTCAGTGCCGCTCCGAAAAAATATAAAAATCATCCGCAACATATTTTAAAGCTAAAGTGTTTAAAATGTAGCAATAAAGTAGCGGCCTATAGTCTGGAATTTATGGTATTCAAACTAATACGAGATTTTGGGGAAGATTATTTTTTTCAAAGCCAGTTTGGTTTCGATCTTTTTAAAAATATTAAAACAATAATGGTATGAGCGCTCTAATTTTAAAGCCATAACACTGCAATTTCCTTGTAATGAAAAAACAACATTTCATTAATTGCTAATGCAGTTTACATTTCATAAGAATCCAGTGCATTTTATCCGGGATTTCTTTTTTTTTTTTTTTGCACTGACAATACTAACAATACATCGTAGCGGATAAAGTGTTTGCAGTGTCGATCCCTAGTACGCATTTTCAGACACATTCTTCAGTCTCAGTGATGGCGTTGTCAACTCAATGTAATGTTGCTAACTGAAGCGAGCTTCAGGAAAAAAAATTCTTGGTATTTACAAAAGGATATATATATATTTACATTGGACTCTGTAAAAAATAACCACTGAATGTTGTCAGCCTCCAAATGCGAAAAGCTATACGAGACACAGATTTTTTAAATTGCATTCTTCGAGAGGGACAGTCGGGGATTCTGAGGAATGATGACATCGTTGCCTACTGAAGCCCAGGCTCAGAATGCGTGTTACTTAGCGCCTCTTTTTCTAGCTCGGAAACAATCCACACTTCTTAGAAACGTAAAAGTTAACAGGTGGAATTATAGTCATGTGATCTTTCACTAAACCAGGGGTCACAAAACCTTTCGTTACTTATTGGCACAAAGGCTTACCAGTTTGATATGCATTTCTAAAATAACAACTTATCATGTTATTACTTTGTTGTTATCATCCGCGAGATAGGCAATGATGGTGAAAATGTTTTCATTTGGGATCCAAGTACATATATATGAGGACGACCGATTCTCGGCACCAGTATTTGGGAATTTGACAGATATTGGTATCGGCATATTTCAACATTCGACGAGCCTATTAAGTTTAATTCAGCCGAGACTCTCTCCCTTGTTCGTATTCCTCCCCTCCCTTCCTTCTCTCACCTTGCTACCCACCCTGCGCCTTCTAAATTGGATAAGCAACCGGGGCGGAGCCAGTAAGGTAGGAACAATAAAAGAGCGCGGCAGCTCAGCCAAAATGTCCTGACATGCATATAAAAGCTTGTTTATGATTTAGAGTTTGCAGAGGCACGTTGAGGGGAAACGAAGATATTAGCTTTTATCATAACATCAGTTAGTCACTCAAGCATGTGTCCTTGTGATTGAGAGAGAGCATGAAAAGCACTATTTAAATTTCATGTAAATTTATACAAGTTGCCAAAAAACCTAATTGTGTTTTCTGCCTTGTTAGTTTTTGGTTAAAGTGAAAGATTAGTCATTTTAGCTGTGTTGAAATTTTAAGCAATTTATTTGAATTTATAACAAAAATGTGTGTCTTTTTGCATCACCCAAAAATTTTATGCCAATTTTTAAGCTTTCACAGCAAATGAATATCAACTCCAAATGTTGGTAATCCTCCTCCACTTACTTATTTCATACAAATAAAAAGGTATCGATCAATCATTGATATGATTGATATCAATATATATATATATATATATATTTATATATATATATACATATATATAAAATGTCTGTCAACCAATTGAGGGTCTCCCCTTCCCACTGTTGGAAGATGGCTGAGTTGGGCTCCAGCTGCGATCCTAGTGACTATAAGAGGTGCGGGAAATGGATGGATTTATGTCCGTTTGTCTGTTTCTCCACCCGAAAAAAGGAGGTAGTTTAGAAATTACCACCATCTTTAACTGGCGGTCAGGTAGGTTACCCTAGATGTGAAAAATGTCCAAAGAAAAGCTTCGATTTGTTCACTGATACGTTTTCCCAGAAAGTCATGTTTATTTGAATAGCCCTTAGACATTCCACTTACCCAGGCCAGAACACATTGAATATCAACACTATCTTATACAGGTTGTCATGGTAGGTTACCCCAAATGTGCCAACTGCCCTAAAAAGCTGACTTGGGATTTTTGGGTTTTGCTGACTCAGCAGCTTTCCCAGAAATACATTCTACTTTCCCAGGCCAGAACTAGTTTGGTCTTACAGTCATACTCTTTGGGTTTTCAATTCACATGTACAGCATGAGAACTACAACTGTTTCAGAACATAAGTCAAGAGAGTCAGACCAAAAAACAGCAAAGCACTAAAAAACAGGAACACTGTATAAAAATGTCAACGAGACAACTAAAGTACCTTGCATTGCACGGTATTTTGGATATACAGTGCATCCGGAAAGTATTCACAGCGCTTCACTTTTTCCACATTTTGTTATGTTACAGCCTCATTCCAAATTGCATCAATTTAATCTTATCTCAAAATTCTACACAAAATACTTCATTATGACAATGTGAAAAAGTTTTTTTTTTTTTTTAACTTTTTTTGAATTTATTAAAAATAGAAAACTAGGTGACAATTCAGCAAAAGTAAATCAGCAATCACAGAACCGTGAGGGAGTATATATATATATATTTCAATATTTGAATAAAGAGGAGGAAATTGAAAATGTCTTTGGGAAATCAGATCAAAATGTCTTTGGGAAATCAGATCAATCAATTAATCGAAAAAATAATCAACCGATTCATTGATTGTGAAATTCCTCGTTAGTTGTAGCGCTAGTTGAAACCGTGAAATATTCTTGAAAACATCCTAAAAACAAAACCAGGCTTGCTGCTCTTTCATGTAGTCAGAGATGGTCGAAGGCCTTTCTTTTCATCTCAAAATAGCTATAACGTTAAAATGTTCAGTACCAGAAGACACTTCCCTAGGAGGAAGAGGAATATAATTACGCTTGACAATGGTCTCCATTGTATGCCACCAATACCCAGGAGTTGAAGGATCAAGCTAAAGAGAAAAGGACTGTCTCGGAAGGACAGCAACCTTCTGGCAAGACAAAATTGAAAATAGGTTAGGGAAGGGAGGTTACAATTCAAGCGCTGACTGACATAATGCCACTGAATTTAGTGTGTGGATGACTGAGAAGATTTAGCCCCCTATGTATAGTACTGAATGCGCAATCTCTGTAAAGGAATATGAGGCATAGCAGATATACAGGCATTCTGTGAGAGTATTTATTATTAGCGTGGTGGGCACTGCAGTGTTCACATACACACCTGACACCAAAATACACGCATGCTTACAAGCGGTGACACCGGATGACGATGGCATGAACGCTATGCTTGTCGGTTAGATACAAAAATACAAAGCAGGTCAAGTCCAAGTGGCTTAAAATAACGTATTATTAGAATTTGGTATGAAAACGAAACTGTTGATAGTTCTCCAATAATACCTGATTATTTTAATTAAAAAAAAAAAATATATATATATATATATATATATATTTATATATTTCAATGTGCAAAAGTAAAACATCCATTATTTATAAATATATGATAAATGGATGGATGGAGTGAGTGCTTATTAGATGCGACTTACACTCTATTGTGACACGTTTATGTTCTTCTAATTCCTTATTTCAGACTTAATGTGATTTATAATGCAGGATGACATTATACTGAAAATAAAGTCATGATATCATAGCTTGGTCTACAATCACCCGACACAGAGACTCCCTGATGTCTTTACAAGTTCCGGTCCAGGGAAAAGTAATGGCTTTTCTATCCTCCCAGATGAAGTAGAGGCAGCAATTAACTTGCAGAAGAATGGAAAGTCTCAAGGAATGGACAACATCACGCCAGAATTCATACAAAATAGAGGTTAACTAACTATAGACATCTTGACAAACATTTGCAAAAAGATCTGGCAAACGTGACAGTGGCCAACTGCATGGACAAATCAATAATATTTAAACTACCATAGAAAGGAAACTTCGACCTATGCTTTAACTAAAGAACCATTAGTTTCACTAGTCATGCAAGTTATGCTATGGGTCCTACTGAACAGACTGAAACCGTAGGCTAAAACATCCTGGCCGATGAAGACGCAGGTTTCAGGAAGGAAAGGACCACCACCGAACAGATTATTAATCAGCGAGTCCTATGCGATAAGTTTCATCAACACCATAGATACCTCTATCACAACGTTGTCGATGTCAAGAAGGCGTTTAACCGAGAATGGCAAGCCACCTTGTGGGCCGCCATGCAGAGGTACGACATGGGCCAGAAAGTACTTCATAACATCGAAGCTATACGCCAAAGCCAAGAGTGCGCACTGATCAATCGTTACATTACAGTCTGTGTCAGACAATGCTACATTCTCTCTCCAACTTTATTCAACATCATCCTGGAGATGATCATGACTGAATTTCTGAACCAACATTAAGATACAGTCACAGCGAGCAGACAAAGGCGTTGTATCTGAGTCAGATCAGGAGGCCTCTTTTGCTACTGGTAAACCAGACTATGCGTTTCATGTGGAGGGGCAAACCCCTACCCAAAATACCAAAAATGGAGAGGGATGGGCACCACCAGTCTATACTTGCCCAAGACAAACCAAAGGAATTAGTGACCCCACGAACCTGGTGGTTAAGGGACCATTGGGGGACATAACATCACCAACCTGTTTTGCTGATGATATTGCTGGACTGGCAGGAGAAGAAAAGGAACTCAAAGATCTGGACAAAGAATCCACCCAGTATGGGGTGTAATCAGCACAGACAAAAAAATGACCAACAACCCCTGAATGTATCAACACAAACATCACCAAGAGCTTGTACCTGTGACCAAATTTAAATATCTTGCAGCTGTCATGTCAGAAGAGGGCTCAGAACAAGAAATCATGGCCAGGATAGCTCAAACCACAGCAGCACTTGCCAGACTTAAAATCCATCTAGAGGGTCAACAAACATAGCAGTGAAATCAAAGATCAGTCTCATGCAAGCCCTGGATACATCCATCTTCCTCTACTCTTGCAAGACATGGAATCTCACAGCAAAGCTGGAAAGAAAAATCCAGCCCATGGAGAAGCAATGCTACAGGAAACGTCTCAGCATAAGCTATACAGCCCATGTTTCAAATGAACAACACCATCAGACAGCATTTTGGCCTCTACAAAAGATTGTTGTCAACTGTGTGAAGAAGGAAACTGCAGTAATATGGTCACGTAACAAGATCACCAGGACTGGCCAAGAACATTATCCAGGGCATAGTCCAAGATGGCAGAAAGAGATGAAGACAGAAATATAACTGGACTGGCAAAATTAAAAAATGACTGATGGCAGGAACTGCCAATAGTGGAGAAAGCTCTCCAGAGTTGCGTCCTCAGCGGTATGCCGATTACTTAGGCAGTTAAGAGATCTGTAAACTGCAAACATATATGCACTTGAGGGTAAACTTTCTCCACTGAAATTAAAACACACGTGTCCAATTGATTTTTAAAGATAACATTACAATATAAGTTCAATACGCTTATGGTAGTGTATCAATGTAAATCATCAATACGGGTAATTATAAACCAATTTTGCGGTGCGTCAATGACTAGCATTAGTTTTGCCTCCACTATTTGCGGCAACGCTTACCGGTAATTGCTGCGGACTGCTGTAATTTTTCACTTTTGAGAGTAGTAGTTTTCACCGCATCACATGGGGAGAACTGCTCCTAATATGCGGTTATCTTGCAGCTCAGCAAGAGTGAATGACAACCAAGGACAAAGTTTGAAATCCGAAACTAGGAACTAGTGTGTGAGTATTTGCGCATGTATTTAAGTGTGCCGGCTACTAATGAAAAGGCAGCCTTAATGTGTTTTCTCCATCTGGTAATAATTGCCGCATGTAGCAACCGTAGTAGTGTTTGGATAAAGCTCTGACATACATGGGGCCCTCTGACGCCACAGTGTGCGAGTGAGGTTGTGTTTAGTGATGCGTCATTCGCGAACGAAACGGTTTTATGAGGTGGCTCTTCAAGGTGAAAGACAGGCTCCCCACCACTCACCGGCTGGTTCTGTTCGGGACACTTTGTTTTCCTTGTGATTGCATTTTTTTTCATGGATTTCGTGTTGTTGACTTAACATATTGGATTTTGTAAATACATATACATATTTTAATTGTTTTCTGTGTTTTTCGAGGAAAATGTGTTTTACGATTAGTTTTTTTTTAACATACAAAAAAAAGTTAATATTTTGAATGTGCATTTAGTGTGATTTACAGAAATTCAGAGTTGCTTGAATTTAAAGTTGCTTAGTGTAAAAAAAGGTTAAATGTGTTTAGAGTTCATTGTAGAGTGAAAAAATAAATGCTAATATTATCATATATTGGTGTGATATACTTTTATCGTTCTTCCTTTTTCTAGCTTTTTTCAGCTTTCTCCTCTTTTCCCTTCTTTTTTCCTAACGTTCTCCTTTTTTCATCTTTCCCCACTCTTCTTTTCTCTTCGTTTTTTCTTCTCTTCTTTTGTCACCAGCTTTTTCCTTTTTATGTTCATTTTTGTTGCCTCTTTCCTATCGTTTTTCCCTTTACTTTTTATGTTTTTCTTAATTTTTTTTTATTTTGTGATTGTGTGTGTAAATGGTTAAGTGTGAAGCACTTGAGGGTAAACTTTCTTTAGGTCTTCATTGACTTGAAAAGCGCTATATTAGGGGTGGCGAACACGCGGCTCTAGAGCCGCATGTGGCTCTTGGCCAATAAGAATGCGGCTATTTGCCTCATCATATTTTCTATATACTGTGAGTCTTTGCCGTTTCATGTTTTTTTTTTTTCTAGATTTAACTTCACCCCTCTAAGTAATTTTGTACAGTGTTACTGAATAATTGGCAATATGTCAATTAAAGCATCCAAATTAATCTGATGAGCTGCTTGAGAGCTGGCTCTTTTTAAGAGTGCAGAGTCAAGAGAGCTGGTTGTTTAAAAAATGAGCCAGAATTTCCATCACTAGTAGTGTTTCCGTCGGCGTGTTTATGTGGGCTAAAGAGACAGGAAGCGAAAAGTGGCGACAGCCAACAAAACTAAATCAACTTTAGCGTTTTGACGTCGAGGAGCTGCAACAGGACTGAGCGTAGGTGGGCCCAGTGTCCTGTTGCTCATTCTTTTTAGGGGCGAGAGCATTTGCTAATTGATTTGATGATATAACAGCACACTGTTATCAAACAACCCCACACAAACACATCTGGGGATTACCTCTGAAAAGCCGATGACAAACTCTGACGCAAAAAGTGATGCAACTTTCATTGAAAATGACTTAATGACAGCCAAGAATGGTTGTTGCACAACTCCCCGAAGGGGCCTTTGGGGAAATTGTACACAAGTTAGAAAAATAGCACCAGACTGTAATATTCTGAACGGAAACGTGTTACAGATTACCGGCTCATGTACAATGTTATTGTACTGCATCTTATAGACGATAGGGCGCAAGCGGAAACCCCAAATTGGCCAGAAATTTGAACGAGCGCCTTTTAATCCGGTACGCCTGATATGAGACAAAATTGCAAACGTGTTACCATATTTGTTTAATGATTGATTTGTCTATCCACATTATCGCAGACCACAATTGCATAACAAAACGTAGCAAAAGGGACTTGAATGTATTATCACAATTGCATAACATTGGAAGCAACGGTAATCGAACCCGGATCACGGCAGGAAGACTGCCTGAGCCGATTCTATATACATTATGACTGTTCAATCGAGGCACAAACACAGTACTTTTGGTACAACTCTAGCCCTTACTGTATTTTTAAAAATTATATTTCTTTATTATTTTTACCACGCTGTAAACTCTTACCCCACTGGCAAAAAAATGTTCCTCATCTGGGTTGACCATTTTTCTCGTGTGTTATTTATTTTATGAGTAAAAATTGAAAACATATTTGACATTAGCTAAATAATCTGATGAGGCTAATGATTGTTCTCACTTTCAATTTTGTTTTCCAAGAACAGAAACATATTTAAAATGAGCAAATTTATCTACAACTTGCAATGTCTGACCTTTTTTCAAGTATATTTTTTCCCTTTTTACTAGGAAAAAAATAAAAATACAATTAAATAGGCACCATGGGTACAAATGTCTTTCCCTTGTTAACAGTATAATGGAACTTCGCAAAAATAAAATAAAACTATATATAAACTCCTCTTAACAGATTTCAAAAAATTAAAAAAGCAGGTTTGGAGTTGCTTAAAATGTCCTTTTAAAGAAAAAACTTTTTTTTCATTAAGGATAGCAATAAACTAATCAGTGAAACACCCCATACACGGTTAACATGGTAAATGACTATTATAGCTGCAAACGTATTGCAAATAATTTTAATGCAATATCATAAATTTCCAGCAAACAGCACCGCAGTGTTCTACATCGTGTTTGCCAATTGCATTATAAAACTAATGGATAATTAGAAAACCCTTGTGCAATGATGAAGCGTGAAAACAGTTTAGCTTGCTAGAGAAGTTATAAAACAGATCTATGAGCTGGTCGAGTATATGGAGCATCACATTTGTGGGTGTGATCGAAACTTTCAGAATGGCCAGAGAGAAAAAAAGAGCATTCATGTGAAAGAACAAGAAAAGACTCCCCTAAGAAATAAAAGCTATTTTATGCGAGAAAATGCCAACAAACTGAAGATCTCCTACAAGAGTATGTACTACTACTTTCTGAGAACAGCACTTACAAACTCTAACCTTAGTAGAAAAATAAGTGGGAGCCGCCCCCCACCACCCTGCACTACTAATTAAGAGCACAAATACATTAGTCTCTAGTTTGAGAAATAGACACCTTAAAGGTCCTCAACTAGCAGCTAGTACCTGCAAAACACCAGTGTCAGTGAAAAGGCGACTCCGAAATTCAGGCCTACAAGGCAGAATGGCAAACATATATGAGTCTGGCCAACAAAAGAAAGAATTTAATTTGGGAAAACTAACACAGACATTTGAGAGCTCATATGATGAATAAAAATGTGACTTTTTCCAAGGAGTTGTCTGGCTGACACCAAACGTTTAATCAGTAGTATATGTATATCAGTTTTCGGTATGGAGAAGCAGTATGTTATTGGTTATCAGGGTGAAAAACAGCTCAAGAGTATCACTAGTTTCTCACACACAGTCTCCCTTTTTAACTGTACTTGTTTTGATTTTGTATTAATTGCTTGCTAGTTTTATTATTGTTTGATATTATTTGTACAGCGTCCTTGGGTGTCCTGAAATTCACTTTGGAAGTAAAATGTATTATTATTATATTAGTGCATGTAAAGATAATAAAGACAACTACATTTTGGGACGGTCCTGTTCCATAACAGTCTCATGTACAAAAAAAAAAAAAGAGATGATACCCAAAAAAGGACTGGATTGACGTCAGGTCAGCAGACAAAACAGAGAAACAAGCGAGAAAGTCTTAGTGGTCAACATGGCCGCTCTGCCTTGTGACTTACTGGCATGACCAGCTTTGCAGGAGGTGGGTGCAAAGAAAGGGGCTTTGTATTGTGAAGGGTCACTTGGTCACACATCCTCTTGTGTGGGAAAGCCACACACATATATAGAGATTGATGGAAAAAAAGTACAATAAAAAAAAAGACAGCAGTTGACTGGAAATGGTGAGAGATTTGTATTCCAGTGAGGAAGTGACTAACGCCAAAAGATTCAAAAGATCCATACTTGGATGAATAAAATATACAGAATGCATAGTGTACTTATGTGCTTGTAAATTCCATACGTGCTAAATCACAGACTATCAAAGATGGGTTGTGTCGTTTGAGGTGCCCTTAAAAAAATGAAAACTAAATATTTTCTCTCAACTACTTGTTAACAATGCCCAGCTCAGTTCAAAGAGGCTTTATACGTTTTTATTTCGAGTGACGGTGGGAGTAGAAGGAATTTTCGCGTATGCTTGAGGTTTTTGTTAAACTGTAGGATGAAAATGGTGAATGTAAGAAAATGACTGTTTTAAATATAGTCCAAAAACCAAATTGCACCCCCAAAAAGGTGAAAAAAGAAGAGTTCATTCGAGCAGGTTTAAGATGGACACGTAAGTGCACGCAGCGCACAGGCAGCTTGACTGATAATTTCAGCCAGATGATGGTGTCAGCAAGTAGAACACACAATCCGCCTTTGGCGGAACTTGCTGTGAGCTCTCTCCTACTGCAATGTTGATACCAATGACAATAAATTATATTCAATTAAAGTCTGCAAAAAAGTAAACCATCGATTATCGAAGCACAAAGTAGCAAGTGGTCTCTGCACTATTGTGTGGCTAGATGTCTCTCTTTGCGGTTTTTGCCAATTAAAGATGGGGTTTCAGGTGTCTTTAAATGTTAGACATTACATATTTTCTGTATTAAAAGGTTATGACCGTAACTTAAAAAATGTGTTACTTGCTGACACCATCTTGTGTCTGGAATCATTGTCACAGCTACTATTGTTGCACGTGTAAGTATGTAGATGAGCTTCAATAAACTATTCCTTTTTTATTTTTTTAGGGTTTAGGTTGGCATTTTGACTATTTGAAACAGTCATTTTCTTACTCTCACCATTTTCGTCCAGGAATAAAACAAAACTGCCAGCATGCATGTCATGTCACTCTCCTCCTCCCATGCCCCTTGCCTCCTTCCCTTCAGCGTTATGTGCTTTGTGGCCGAAACACCGAAGACAAAAGTATTACAAAATCTGATAGGCGCTGTGGGAAAAAAACAAAGGCATTGTTGACACATGCTTAATAGAGAAAATATCGAATTTCAAACTTTTTAAGGACACCTAGAACTATGCACCCTACCTCTAACAAGGTTAGTGATGTATTATTGTGTGAATGAGAGTTGTTTACTTATTGTATGGTTGATTCGTGAACACTTTTTACAGTTGTTAATTAATTTCCTATGATGTGTGTTGTAAGTGTATTCATTATATGTTCAATACCAGTGTTGGGATTAAAGCGATACAAAGGAACACGTTTTATTACTTTTCTAGGTAATGAGTACTATAACAGATTATTAATAAAAAGTTGGTACTTCATAGTCATTACCTACATGCTGTCGGTGCTGCTTTATTCCGCAACTCAATAAATGCAGATCATGTATTATAATGCCCTTTAAGTGCTGAATACTACTGCATCCTTCACATTGTTTAAATTTACATACACGGTACAACTGAATACACCTATGGTGGCACTGTCAAGCAAAGAGTATGAAAGTGCTGTTATTTTCCTCAGAGAGATGTTCTCCTTAACATAGATCCAAGCCGGCAGCGCAGTGCTTAGCGCTTGTGCGGCATGGTTCTGAAGTCATAAGATCGAACCTCCTGTGTGGAATTTGCATGTTCTCCCAGTGCTTGCGTGGGTTTCCTCCAGGCACTCCGTTTTCTTCCCACATTATTAGGTTAATTGACCGTTCCAAATTGTCCCTAGGTGTGAATGAGCAAGCGAATTGTCCGTCTCTGTGTGCCCTGCGACTGGCTGGCAACCTGTTCAGGGTGCCCACTGCCCGAAGAAAGCAGGGATGGGCTCCAGCACCCCCGCAACCCTGCTGAGGATAAGCGGTGAAGATAATGGATGGATGATAGATCCAAGCCGAATTTACAATTATAAAATAAAACACACTAAACTGTGGGTCAGCTTATATGCACATAATTGGTTGAGTGTCGTCAATAACGAATGGAGATAGCGCGTGGGGAAGGGCCATGGCTAATACAGGAAATACAAACCAACAATACGGTAAAGGTGTCGTCGAATTTGGGTGTCTTAATTTGAAAAATTCACTATGCCTGGCAAAAAAACTAAACATCTTGGACAGTATCCAGAAATGGAGAAGGAGATCTTTGAGTGGAAGCCCACAGACAAAATGGGTATGGGGTATCTCAGCCTAGTGTTCATTTGCAAGCTCTCTGGAAAACAAAAACCAAGAAATATGAAGGGATCACTGCTTCCAAACAATAGTGTAAAATGTTTTCACCTTTCTTATTTTATGCGGCTATTTTAAAGCAGCTTCCGTGAGTCGGCTTCTATGCGAGTATATATGATGATTTAGAACTAGTTGCTCTGAGAGTAATGCACTCCTTTTTGTTGTCAGCAATCTGGGGTGTAACAGAATATTTATTTAAATGAAGTAACTGTCCAGTATATAATACTTATGAGGTATGGACACCATTCAAAAACCTAGCCAATCCGCAACACCCAAAGTAGTAAGTGACCACTTATAGAGCACTTTGTGCTTGATTGTGCCATATTCAAGTATTTTTTTTTTTCAACATCGTTGCTTGTCTCCCTTATTTTAAGTCTCTCTCCCAATTAACCATGAAAAGGGCTGAAAAATGAGCCACATAAAGAAGCTAAATGTTGCAGAAGTAAATTGAGTATGATGCGTAAAATTCAGCTTTAACTGGCAGTTATGGTTGAAAAAAGCCGTCCAACAATAGCACGGCTGCGACTATATATCAAACTATGAACTCAAACACCACATCCAATTTAGACAGTGCTACTTTTTTCTTTTTTCCGCTTGAACCTGACTGATGCAACCATTTTTGAAAATACACTTAACTGGCCAGATGCCAGATTCACGGTGCTCATTTTCCATGCCTCTGAGAGCTTCGAACCAAATCTCACAAAGGAGCCATTTACACACTCGGACACACATGCTGGAGTTCAGTCTAAACTTTAACCAAACTTGAACTCCCCCCAAAACCCTGCAGTGACCGCATTAAAAGCTCGTCTCAGGTTACTATTTTCCCAAAATAGGCCATAAGTGCATATTACAGCCCTCTGATGACGTGCAGTAAAGTTTAGAAAATGTACACACTCGGGTGCACACGCACAGAGAATGCAATCACTTTACCAACATTAAAGAAAATAAGAGCACGTGCTTTTTAAGACACAAAGGTAGAGAATGCTAAGGATGTCATCAAATGAAATTTCAAATGGAATCTTGTCGAAAATGATCTGAAACTGCATTATAAAACCTTTACAAATACAAGGCCGTATTTCTAACAGTATAAATGTGTAACTGATTATAAGGCGCACCCCAAAACTATATTTTATTGTCATATATTTTTCATACGTAAGGCTTACTAGACTACAAGGCACATAAAATTGGGATTACAGTAAGAGGTAATGTGTATATTTTTGTACAACCATCGGACTCTTTATACACTTATGGTATACAGACGCTGCTCTACATACGAACGAAAGATACCGGTCGTTTGTTCGTAAGTTTAATTTTTTCGTAAGTTGCTTAAGTGCTATATTTTGTATGTTTAAGGTTTGTAAAAGTATGTTTAAGACTTGTATAAGTAACCATTATGGTTTTGTACCAAAAAAGTAAACATTTAAGAAAATAATATGCTCTATAACGATAAAGTTTAACTTACTTTTGGAAGACGAGCTTCAACAGTCAGGCAACTTCCTTCTCTGTGGTAAAAAGTGGCCGAAAAAAAAGCGATCCAACCATTTTCTCAACAGCATTAAGCTTCCATATTCCACTTTAATTTCAATCAAAACGACTTCTTTACACTTTACATCAACCATATCGAATGGATGCACCAGATATTAAAAAATAAAAATGTCAAAGTACTTAGCGCGCTGGAAATACAGTATAGAATGTTAACACACTAACTAGGAAGAGGATTTCTTCTTCGAGGTGGATGCTGGGTGACCTCTCACAGCGCCACCACACGCTGGTAGCGGCAGAAAGAAGCACTACGGTATTTGTCCTGTACTCGAAAAAAGGTGCACACAATACAAAATCTAACTTACAGCAATATCCGGATATTTTTCACAACCCGAAAAAAAATGTATGTACCTTTTTACGTAAGTCGGATGGCCATAAGTAGGGGGGCATCTGTATATAATAGACTATTGTATTCATATATCTGTTGATTATTGTGGCTGATAAAAATCGCAAAAACTTTGCATGCAACACTTTGTTTTACCACTAAGACACCAGTGGTACAAATTAAGGTTTATCTCATTATCATACATTTTCTACTCACTGTCCCAATAACACTGATTTGCAAAGTGCATTCTGATAGATTGAACAGACTCTCCATTCCTCACTTGTACTAAAAAAATGTTGCTATTTCATACGTAAACATGAGCAAAAAAGATTATATAGTACACATTTTGTTGAAAGACTTCCTGGCACTGTGAGTAAAAATAGTGTGAATGAGAAAAATGAATGCCTTTCTGTATGTCATCTGTAGCACTGGTGGTCTAGTGGTAAAGTGTTGTCACGCTAACTGCCATGACTCGGGTTCAAATCAATCCTTTTGCAATCATGGTTTATCAATTGATAAACTATTGCAAAAATACAGTAGTATACCATAAAAATGAGAGTAGTAATGCACACTTAAAAGAATTGCATGCAATTCTAATATTATCCTCATTACTCTGTGGTAAATGGTGCACTTTCAAATTTCCGACAGATTTTTTTTTGTTTTTCTTGGGTGAAAATTACGGTAATGACGGCAATGACTACATAATCAAACCTTTTGACACTCCTATTTGGCTAATGTAAAAAGAACCTCAAAGATCATATATTTTAAAAATATACTTTTCACAATTCAACAGATGTGTATAGTGTTTTATATTTTCTATATTTATTTATTTTGATTATAATTATTATCTGCACCCGCTTATCCTCAGTAGGGTCGCGGGGGTGCTGGAGCCTATCCCAGCTGTCTTTGGGCAGCTGGCAAGGGACACCCTAAACAGGTTGCCAGCCAGTCACAGGGCACACACACAGACAACTCAATGGCAATTCACACCTAGGGACAATTTGAACTGGCTAATTAAACTGACATGCATGTCTTTGGAGTGTGGGAGGAAACCGGAGTGCCCGAAGGAAAACCACAAAAGCACGGGGAGAACATGCAAACTCCGCAAATGAAGCGTGGTAGGTGGATTTGATCTCATGTCCTCAGAACTGTGCTGCGGATGCACTAATCACTGCACTGCCATGCTGCCCATTTTAATTACATTAATCTGTTTAAAGACAACAAAAAACAAACTATAAAATTCTGTGATGGAACGAGAAAGAGCAGAAATACGATCAGTTGCATTTTTTTTTAAGTAAAAACGTTAAATTAAAAAGCACTAGGATTCATTCATTAAGACTAGTACAACTTGGTTAAATAATCAAACTAAAACAGGCTTTTCCAGATTCACAACTACGATGAAGTAATTGGAGTAGCATAAAACACACTTGCCTGTCACTTTTTTTAATACTGCGTTGTGAGTATGGATGTGTTGATGCAATGTCTGGCTGACATTTAAAGTGTCATAAAACCACCACTTATACGCTATTTGTAGCGTTTTAGAGTGTAAATACACACAATTAAATACTTTATTTTTTATGTTCAAACATAAATTTTAGAAAATGGGAGTGGTTGCTGACAAACTTCGAGGGATGCCTTGTCAGAAAATCCGAAGGCTGCAGTGGTTACTCCTCGGATTCACAAGAAAAAAACAAACTGAGGAAGATAATCTTGTTGAAAGCTCATTTCAATGGTTCCTAATGGGTGATGTGAACCTCTGTAAAGCACTTTAATCACTTAACCCATTTAGTGCCAAAACGTAGACGTTTTTGTGTTTTTTTTTTTCTTAATTCTAAAAAAAGTACTCTTAAAGCTTTGGTACTGATGATCGATAAGTATCAAGCCTCTGACAATTATTTAATTATGATAAATCACATTTAGCACCTGTTCAAAATACTCCGTCCTTATCTTTATCATTTGGAGCAGGGGTGGCGAACAAGTTGAGCCGAAATTTTTAACTGTGCGAGTCAAAGAGCCACACCACGCACTGACCGGCATTAGACGTAACCTACGCAGATGATTGGCAGTCAGTTATGTGGCCGGAAGAGCATAAAAACAACCAATCTGCCAAATTTCAAAATATTATTTATCATTTGTGATTAACTCTGAAGGATTCAATTGTGTTTTAAGAGGGGAACAAAAACTAAACATGAAACGAGGCAAAGAGCCACATTATATAGGAAATATGATGAGGCAAAGAGCCGCATTCTTATTGGCCAAGAGCCGCATTCGGCTCTAGAGCCGCGTGTTTGCCACCCCTGATCTGGAGGGACGAAAGCATCACCAACTTAGGGTGCCGAGGTGCCCAACTTGTTTGGGCATTTGGGTTGGCCATGGTCCAAAAATGTGTGTGTGTGTGTGTGTGTGTGTGTGTGTGTGCGTGTGTTTTTTTTTGCTATTTTTTTCCCTTTTTCTTTTCTTTGTTATTGTATGCATTTGTCTTGCTGTCAGTCACCCCTCTTGAGGTGTAGGTAGGTAGGTATAAATAGGTAGATATAGATGGATAGATTAGATTACCACTAGAAGCAGGAATGGCTTTAATCAAGTATTTGTCCACATAACGCGCCCCCACCCCACTACCTTGTGTTGCTTTGCTTCTTCTATCCAGCAATTTAGAGTGAAATCAAGTGATAACGTCACTGGAAACATCGGGTGCTGAAAAGTTCTTCCAATGCTCATTCTTTGTTACTGCATAGGTTCGATGTTCTTGCAGTAAAATGTTATTTTGCTAGCAAAGTGTCCTTGTGTTTTTGGAAACCATTGTTTTCAGATAGGGGCAGCACATCAGCGCAGTGGTTAGCGCGTGTGTGGCGCAGTTCTAAGGTCATGAGTTTGAACCTTCCTGTGTAAAGTTTGCATGTTCTCCCCGTGCTTGTGTGGGTTTCCTCCGGGCACTCCAGTTTCCTCCCACATTCCAAAAACAGGCATGTCAGGTTAATTGTCTTTGTGAGCCTTGCGACTGGCTAGCAACCAGTTCAGGGTGTCCCCTGCCCACTGCCCGAAGATAGCCGGGATGGGCTCCAGCACCCCCATGGCCGTACTGAGGATAAGCGGTGCAGATCATGCAGGTATGGATGAATTTGAATATTTGTTACTCAGCCATCTTCTGTCTTAAAGTCATGATCGGAGCTTAAGCATCAAGGACGTGCCTTTTTTAGACGCGCTCAAATAAATTCTTCTTTTTTCGTCTTTTTGTTGGTTTGGGTTGGCATTTGGACTATTTGAAATGGGCCTTATCTGTATTCTTAACATGGCGCGTCCTGAAACAGCGTTAAAAAAAGCAAGATGAAAGCAGATAGGTTCGGTGCAAAAAATTTAAAGGGTCTTTAAACTCATTTGGACATTGTCGGCACGTATTTCGTAGAGAATATATTCCACTTCCAACTTTTGAAAGACACCTCAGACGCCACACTGCACCTTTAAAAATAATGAATTTCACAAGTATTATATAGATTTTATTCTTCTTTAAATAAGTGAGGAGTTTAAACGCAAAATAATGCACGCTGTCTCTTTAAAGGGGATATTATTACTTGAAGTTGTCTTCCCTGGTCATTTTTTTTTTTAATAAATGCAAATACAGGTACTGCCCATCTTAAAGCTGCACAATCTTTTCAGTCATTAAGTTTTGGGATATTTTTCTTGATTCAGTTCGCCGCTTGTAATTAGGGTGTGATGGTGGGTACTGAACTCGGAACAGTTGAGAAACACTGTGTTAAGCCATTGTTTCTGAGGAAAAGCATGTCTGGGGTGCTGAATTGAAGACCAAAATAGGCAAAATGAGTTCTCAATTTCCATGAATTTAGTTCATGTTTACAGGAAAGACATGAAGCACTTGCAGGGCGAGGACAGAAAAACAATCGCTTCTTCCTCTGACTGTAGACAGATTAGGCCAGGGAGACTTTCAAGACATTTCCTTCTAAAACAGCCATGAGATAGATGGCAGCAGAAGAGAAGGTATCCCGGGAAGATGGAAGAGAAAAACCTTCTTTAAACATCCTCTCGCTTATTTTCTCCTCCACTGTTATCTTTTCCCTCCTCTCTTCACTGGGCCTCCTCGTCATCCACCTCAGTGTTATGAGTAGGAGTCTGGAAGGAAGTACGTGGGATTTTCCCACAGCTTGGCAGGCAGGACCTGATCTTACCCCCAGCCCCCTCGACTTTTTTCTGTCTCCTCCTCTGCCTCATGTCAGAGGGGAGTCTTGAGGAAAAACACTCATATTCTGCTGCAGAGTATTCTGGGATATTTCTCGGAACTCAACACCGCTGGTTTCTGAAGTTGAATGTTTACCATATTGTTGTCACCATGACAAAGAGTGACGCAACCCAGTGCTATCTTTCTTTGAAGCTGGTTCTCATCTAAATGTTACCTATAGTCCTATTTGGAGGGGACAATAAGTGACATACAAAGTGTGACCAAAAAGAGGCAAGAGTGGCTAATTGAGATATTTTTAATTGTCTTTGTTTTTATTTAGTTTGATACTGAGCTCCTAAGATGGTTGAGCACATGATTTGACCCCCATAAACGAAGTTTTATTATTACATTGCTGTTTCCTAAACGAGTACCCAGACCTGAAAGACATTAGATCAGGAGTTGGGTGGCTCTTTTCATGAGAACATCTGGCTTGGAGATAAAATTCAGTATTTTAATGTCTTGAGGTCGGGAGTGCAAATCCGCGTTCCTATCACTAGCGACAGGGGCGCTATAGCACTTTTCTACTTTTAAGACTTGTAAGAAGAAATGTCGTTAGGATTTTTTTCACGTCTTTAGCTAATGAGGTTCATACGAACGCGCATTCTAGTGTGACATCCCCCCTCTATCATTTCCTGGATATTATTTCAAGCATGTTGTTTGCTCAAAATATAAAAAAAATGACTAATGATCAACAACACGCTTGAGGACCGCACTAAACCAGCAATACTGATATTTAACATTCTAATTTACCAAATCACCAATATCAGTATTACATTTAAATACATTTAAAAATCAAATCTTTGATTTGGTCTGTTAACTCGCTCATGATACCTTAACATAGTACAGCATCGGAACAATACTAGATATTTTTACTCTTATTAGGTGACAGACAGATTTTTTTTTGGATTAACTTCATGTCTTGTTTATCATGTTTTTTGGGTGTGACTCGTTTCCCTTGTCATTGCCTTTTATAACTAGTGTGATTATGATTTAATACTTTACATGGGCCCACATTCAGCATAGATATATCTTCTGGGTTTTGTTCCAAAAATGCACTATAGTGATGGGTTTAAAATGTACAAAAATAAATTCTGGGGGGAGCATGTCACAGGACCCTTTTAAACTGTCGACCCGCCAGGGTCTCCAAAAAAATGTATGGGAATCACAGCATTACCAGATCCAAAACAAGTACTTAGACCTGGAATCCATTAGATCTACAAAGTGACATTTTTAAGAGCATTCTTTGATACACTATAAGGTGTAACAAATTTGAAGGCGCATCTAAAGATGTGATCTCAATGGAGAATACAATGATTATGACGACGGGACAACTTAGAATGTTTGTGGACAGAGTTTGAGATCGTTTTACCTCTGCTGCCTGGGTTTCCTGATGTAACAATGTCAATCCCGTAAGGTCCTCTAAGAAAGAGTGTGAGGAGTTAAAGACCTGGGACAGGAAGTGGAAGCCTTCCCTTTCATAGTGGTCCAGAACCTGGAGAAAACAGAAAAGCACAAGGTGTATTTCAGTTTTGAACCATACAGGTAATTACCGTATTTTCCGCACTATAAGGCGCACCTAAAGTCTGGCATAGGCTAAAGCGGCAAAACAAAGCCTGCAATTGGCCGAAAAAGATGTGTCAATCATCAGTTGAATCGATCACTATTGGCTAAAGTTATTCGGAGGTAAAGGGGGCAGATCCTTTTTATCATTTACAGGCTGGCATAGGCTAAAGCGGCAAAACAAAGCCTGCAATTGGCCGAAAAAGATGTGTCAATCATCAGTTGAATCGATCACTATTGGCTAAAGTTATTCGGAGGTAAAGGGGGCGGATCCTTTTTATCATTTACAGGCTGGCATAGGCTAAAGCGGCAAAACAAAGCCTGCAATTGGCCGAAAAAGATGAATGTGAATCACACGTTGGGTTGACGGCATAGAGAAAGCATTTTTTACTATTCTGTATTTGTAAATATTTTATTCTCCTGGAGAAAGACAGAGGGAAAGTAGCTCAGGAGGTAAAGCGCTCGTCTTGGGATCAAGGAATCCCATTTTGAATCCCGACTCGTCCGTGTTACATGTTGTTACATGGCAGCGCCCTGTTCGGCTGCGGCTGCATCGGCTTGCAACGGTTTTTTTACACGTCAGCCATAAGATCCAGTCTTCGACTCAGTTTTGATGGCGCACAAAGTCGGCTCGAACTGCAGATTAAGATACGATCGCAGTTTTTTTTGCTGGATATGCGATCATCCAGACATCAAGCGCTCGGTGTTTATTAGCCACGGACTGCTATGTCAACAAGACCCAGCGGCCTACAAAGCAGCGAAGCAGAGTGGCAAGACAGCGGCGTGACCGCCGAACGAGGACATCAAGCGCTCGGTGCTACGACCACTCGACATCAAGCGCTCGGTGCTACGACCACTCGGGAGTGTTTACTAGCCACGGACTGCTATGTCAACAAGACCCAGCGGCCTACAAAGCAGCGAAGCAGGGTGGCAAGACAGCGGCGTGACCGCCGAACGAGGACATCAAGCGCTCGGTGCTACGACCACTCGACATCAAGCGCTCGGTGCTACGACCACTCGGGAGTGTTTATTAGCCACGGACTGCTATGTCAACAAGACCCAGCGGCCTACAAAGCAGCGAAGCAGAGTGGCAAGACAGCGGCGTGACGAGGAAGCGGGCCGGGCCAACAGCTAGGCTAAAGGCTAACCCCTCTAACATCCATTTTGCTCTCCAACGTTCGCTCTCTGGACAATAAACTGGACCATTTAACAACTGGAAGTGGCATCGAACCGCGAGATGACGAACTGCTGCGCTAAAATTCTGACGAAGACATGGTTAATCTTATCTATTCCGGCTGACGTTCAAAGAACCTGTGCGGGTCAGATGTATCGACATTTCGTTCTGTATACACGTGTACACGAATGACAATAAAGTAAATCTGAATCTGAATCTGAAATGTCCTTGGGTAAGACACTGAACCCCTAATACCCCCAATAAGCAGGTTAGCGCCTTACATGGCTGCAAGGCCGCTATTGGGAAATGTGGAGCACATTGTAAAGCGTTTTGGGAAGTCATTGACTTGAAAAGCGCTATATAATTGCAGATCATTTCATAAAATATTATTATTATTATTATTATAAAATGCAGATCATTTACTACACTCACGGATATAAGAGGAACATGGTTGCACATTATTATTGAACACAACGACTTCGGTGAGCTACTACGGCTATATATTTTTTCCAGTATCTTGTTTCAGAGTGATATTGATGTTTCTGTGATGGGTCTTTTTTTAAATTAAACTCAATTCCAAGTGTTTATTGTCATATGCACAGTAAAGTTGCGAGCGAAAAAGAAAATAAAAGCTAAGGAATGGTTGGCATTTCTTGAATCCCAAGACTTTAACCTTCCGAATGATATTTGGAACGATGCATTTGAGTGACATCGTGCGGACACTGCATCCACACGTGTTCTCGACACGTATTTGCTTCTTTGCAAGTCTTCGGAATGTTAAGGGGGTAATAAGTTTGACTGAACTATCTGACTGTTTTGTTGACGTTCCCATTGTAGCGCCTTATAATCCGGTGCATCTTATGTATGTCAAATATAGGACCAAAAACTATTTTTTCGGGGTGCGCCCTATAACCCGGTGCGCCTTATAGTGCGGAAAATACCGTACTTCTGTGAGCAAGGTTGCTATTCACTGTATTTGTATTTCCAGATAAAGGAATATTTAGTTGAATATTTTCCATTATATTCTAATATAAACAGTGTACTAATTTTGAATGTTTGTATAAACCAAAAAGACAATGAATGTACCCATTTGCTTCCTCTTAGTTTGAAGGGAGTATAATAGTTCACCCTTCAAATTGACCAAAATACTACTACTACACAGAAGATGAGCAAATAAATTACAAGAGCCAGTAAGATTTGTTTTATATCTGTAATTTACTAAGTGCACCAAGATCCATGTTATTTTTGTTTTGTGTTTATTCCCAGAAACAAATTTTTTTATGACGTCAATTTGGAATAGAAAAAAAAAAAATTAATAGCGAAGAAAAACTTACAAAACTTCAAATCATTCATTTCGATCAGGGGTCTCAAACTAGCCCTTTGCATCCCTTGTTTGAGGCCCCTTCTTGATAAAGTTTTTTTTTTAATGAATGGCATTTCATCCCACAAGGAGGGACTGTATAATACACCCTGTCCCTTTGAATGCATCCCTGGCTGATTCACAATTTATTACTTATTGATTTGATTCATTTTCATATAAACTCTTAAGGTTTTTTTACTTTAGTGTAAAGAATAATAAACAAAAAGAAACTTTTTTGTGGAAAACCTGATTTGCCCTAAACTCGCCCACAGGTAAACAGAGCTTGAGAGTGATTTAGTTATTTGTATATAAAAAAAGACACATAAATATGTTAGCACAGGTGCGAGGCTGATAATGGATCTCATTAATACTCAACCACCATATCATGTATCCACTAACCTTACGGCAAATATTTCCATGCTGTTTTTTGTTTTCATTTAGCAAATTCAAATTACACAGCGTGTCAGTGAAAGTGTAGCCACATGATGAAAACTGACAAACTTAACAAGGAAATTAACCCACAGTTTATCTTATTTTGCGGTATGAGCCAGAGTAGATCATAGTTAGAGGGGTCTGGCATTATTTTAGACTAACCTACATCAGTCGTGTTTTACCCTGCGTGGCATAGTTTTATTGGCATGTGCTCCCACACAGAGTAGGGGAAGACACCCACACACACACACACAAAGTGAAAAAGCCCCAACTCCACAGGAACTGCTTCAGCCCAGACAGGGCCTGAATTGTTTTGTTTCCATAGTGACCTGGCAGCACACAGTCGGACGCACATGCACAAAGTGAATGGCTTGCTGATTGGGCACACAAATGTAGAGGCCAAGTGAGGTGGAGAACAACCAGGAATGAGCCCAAAATGTAAAAGTGCAGATTGAGATGTGAAATTGGCTGCATAGAAGATAAAAAAAAATGTATTTGGAGGCAAAGTGGTAGAGTGGGGACAGAATGGGATGGGTTGTTTAAAATCAAGCAAAATGTGTTGTTTTGCCCTTTCAGGTCCTTGTTTCTTCTTGACTACAGTGACTTGTACCGTTCATAGAAATAAAGGTAAAGAAACTTTAGTTCACCTTCCTCTGCTTTGTTGCTTGGTCTTCACATGAAAGTGATAGATCTGTGGCTCTATGACCTTTTGATGGACACAAAGACCGTATTGAGATTGGAGGATAAAAGGGACATTTTGGCAAGCCCTTCACTTCCTTCCACTGTCCTTTTTTTAAACCCAATCCACGTTTTCACTCTGCTGTACAGTTCTTCTCAGGTTGTGAAAGTACCAGTACACAAATACGTACTGTAGTTTTGGCATGATTCAGAGGTCCTAATCCAATCGAAAAGCATTATCTTTCAAAGAAAACCAATTTGATTTAGGTTTGAAAAAATGCCATTTGTAGTCCAATATAACTTAATTTCGAAATTAAAAAAACGAGGCAATTATTGACGTTTGTTGGGTGTTGTCGTGACTTAAAAAGTGTTTTTCAAACATAAAACATATTTCAAAAATACAAAACAGAAAAACAATAAAATCAATAAATGTGGTTTCTTAAAATATTTGGAAAAAACACAAGAAAACTGCATAGTGAACATTGTGTAGAACAAGAGTGGACAGGGCACTCGAAGAAAAACATGGAAAAAAATCCACAAAAAAAGAATGTCAGGATACATGGGCAAAAGCTTCTACAAGGTAATGCTTAAAGACTAGTTGTAAATTGTAAGTCCATCCAAAAAGTGTCATATAATTTGGCAGCAACACAATTAAAAATAAGTCAAATAAGATACAAATACCCATTATTCTATGGAAACTCTGATATCACTGATATCAAATTAATAGCGTTCACCTAAACAAAAAGTTGTAGTTTCAAATACTGGGTGCAAGCATAGGTAAGACTTCTATATTAAGGCTTTTAAAGGGACGGTAGAACTTTAAATAGCAATTTCTGTCAGACTCTTAAGTTACTAAAATAGAGCAAAAAACAGTTTCAGATTTCAAACATGGAAGTATAAATTACGAGTTAAAGTGGCGTTTGGGGATTTAATTTAGGGTTTACAAACAAAGTGAGGGTTTCCAATCAGAATTTCCGGCTCGGGGTCGGTTTAGAATTTAGGATTGTAAGCCAGAATTCCGATCTCATATTACGGTTTCATCGGGGGCGTAAAAATTCTATGTATCGTATTTTCCGGACTATAAGGCACACCTAAAAACCCCAAATTGGCCAGAAATTTGTCAGTCCACCTTATAAACTGGTGTTCTTTATGTACCAGAAAATACTGGTGGATGAAATTAAAAATCCTTAAAGTATTTTTAAAGTTTTTTTTCTCCTGTGTGTTATACATTATAGTAACGTATTTGTGCAATGATTGATCATATATTAGCCACCAGACCCCTAGTGATATAAATAATACAGAAAAAGGCACTAGCTTGTATCTCATTATCAGACTATTTTATTTACGGTACTAGAGACGAATGTTAGAAAACGGAGAAAACAAAGTTGTCCGGAAAGATTAAAGTAAACCAAAAGTCGATTCGTCATACGATACTCCAAAATGTAGTTCCTTCCTTTCTCCCTTCTCCAACATTCGTCTCTGCACTGTGATTAAAAATAGTGTGATAAAGAGTAAAATTATATGCCTTTTTTATGTCATCTCTATCATTGGTGCGTAGTGTTTAGTGTTCAGCACTCTCACCGCAATGACCCGGGTTCGTTTCCTGTTGCATACAATCTGTGGTTATTTTGGTCAGCGACATTTTTTGAATAAACAATCTTTGCCCTTATATATACACACTAAGTGTTTAAAATATGTAACGTTATACATAAATACATATGGTAACTTTTACTGTAGTTTTAATTCAATGCGCCTTATAATCCAGTGTGCCTTATATATGAAAAACATATGACAAAAGACTGTGCATTGGTGGTGCGCGTTTTAGTGCAGAAAATACATTTACATTTATTTATTTCATGGCCTCTCATGTACATGTCGTCTTTAGCATGAATGACAAACAGAATTATTTTCAGAGAGCAACTACTCCAATTGATTTCCCAGCTTGTATCTTGGCATTCTGTTTTACTCCGGGAACAACATTTCAACACACGTAAATAAGGAATTATGGGAATCCCCCTTGAGATCCACACAAAACAGCAGAAAACAAACATATTTAATACAACATAAATATTAAGGAATCTGGTTCCACAAAAAATGAATCGATTCATTCATAAAAGGTTCTCGTATATGGAAGCATTTTGTTGTAATTATGTATTTCCAAATGTATTCACTTTATTTCCGGCTAAAGGTAAAGGCGTAATGGATTAAGGCACACTTTTGAAAATACAGTTTTAGTTGTCTTGTTGATATTGTTATACAGTGTTGGGATTTTCTTTTCATTACTGCTTTTTTGTTTGACTCTCTGGTCTTTTGCTCTGAAATGGTTGTTGATATTGAAGTATTTATTTTTTTATACTAATAAAAAGGTTTTTAAATCGTATTTTGTTTACATTATCTCCAGGTTGACTTCCTTTTCAAAATATACTACAAGGGAAGATATTATAGTTGTCATGGTAACCGTTGTATTTCTATTTTTGTTACATTACAGCTTTTTTTTTAGTTTGACTCTTACTTTTGCACTAAAACAGTTGTACACTCAAATCATATCTATTTGTATATCCCTTAATCACAAAAAATCTCAAAGGGCTGCAGTGATAAAAAATAATTACATTTACATTTTTTTAATGTTTAAGGAGGGGTGTATCGTTTAGGGTGTCTTCAAAAAGTTTAAAGTTCTCTATTAAGTATGTGTTAACAACACCCAACTGAGTTCAAAGAGCCTTTATGCTTTGTCGTCAATGGCGCTTATCTGATTTTATAATTATTTAAAAAATAAGGTTTGAGGAAAGGGAGCTACGGGAGTGAGGGAGAGAGAAACCATTCTCGTAGTTTTTTATTTCAGTGGTGAAAGTAAGAAAAGGCCTGTTTTGAGAAGAGTCCAAATGCCAACCCAAACCCCTCTAAGATGAAAAAGAAAAGTTTTTCAAGACACATTTAGGATTTTTTTTCATTCATAAACAATCAACATGCAATCATTTGTTACTTTCTGCTGCCATCTCCTGGATTAAAGTCATGTTTTCAGCCTCAAGTCTTCGAATTCCGCACCCCAACTTTCAAGTTTGCATTGTAGTTATTCAATGAAAAATAAACAATTATGGGCTTTATTAAATCGTAAATAAAAACTTATATAAGTGGTTAGTGGTTTAATTATTTAACGATTTCCAGGTAAAAAGATCTGTATCGATCAATACTACCTTTGGAACGGATTGATACAAAAAATCCCAGTATCACCCACTCCTACCCACCAGACAGACACATATTTTTCTGAAAGGGTGGAGGTGGAATGAGGGAGTGAGGAGGGGTTTGTGCCACTTACAACAGCCGAGCAGGCGGTGCACTTGTCGAAAGCCAGGCTGGCCGGCAGGACGTTGTCGAACCTGGAGAGGAAGCCACGGATCTGAAGAGAAAGTCATCGAAACGTAAACTACATGCTGACATTTGTAAACATCTCAACACACATTGCATTTATACCCATGCACCTCATGTTAAAATATCACTGATATATTTAGCTGAGCCATAAATCTCAGCACTTGAAAGCCTCTGTCCTGCTTAAACTTAACGTTTGTCCCTTAATTAAAATACAATCTCAGGGCGCCATTTGGTGGCAGGAAAGTGTATAGCACTCTTTTTGCCTTCCACGAGGGATCTTGGTTCGTGTAGTAAATGGCGATTCATGGTCCACAGATTTGCTATAGCCACATGAGCAGGGAGTCAACCAAGACGTATTGAGATTATTCAGATGCTTGTTTGAATTTTAGCAAAAACGTCACGGAGAATAAAGTCTATTACAGGATTAAAACTGTAACAATAAAGGTAAAATATTCATACAAATTATTATTTTACACCTTATATATATATATATATATATATATATATATATATAAAACCAGTTATGGTGCTTACTTCTACATCTTTATTATGAGAATAAAATATGAATGAAGTATAAAATTAAGGGATTTTTCTTAAAATAAAGTCTATATGGACCTGACTGAGGATGTCATTAAGTACAGTCACGTTTTAGGGGCCCATTTCATATCTGGTAAGTAATCATAGCGATTGTTTGCATTTACTTTAATGCCAAATGTTTGATAAATGTAGGGGAAATACTGTGTTTGCTACCAATGGACACTATAGTTTGCTACTACTTGATCTCGCTATTATACGTTTTATACGATTAATACAATTAATGAAAGTATTAATCAATTAAACAAAAAAACAAGTCAAAGTACAAAAACAAAAGCAATGTTAACGTGACATCCGAAAAGTGTACAGCCAGCAGCTCTCTAAATTGCTTTCTTACACTGAAAGGAGAAGCCCTCCAATTATTTTTTCTGTTGTATGACAATAAAACCATCCATTTAACTGCAGTTATGCTTTGTGTGTTATTATTTGTAGATCTGCATTTGTTGCTTTGTGACAGTCATGAACTCTTAGTAGGTAATGACGTCATCTTAGGATAGGTTAAACCCCCTTTGAAGGCTTTTATTAAGATGCAACGCTACTTTGTGGATTTTCACTTTTTGCGGGTGGTTCTGGTCCCCATGAACCGCGTAAACCGAGGGATATCTGTAATTTTTCTAACCTCCTATTCCAGTACTACGTCGCACCGCACCATGCACGGGAGACCTATGCCCCTCTTGTTGTGAAATTTGCTACCTACACTTCATCAAATTAGCTTATTTTTCAACCTATCATTATTTTAAATTTCTTCCGCATTTTAATAATTATTAACTCACATAGTTTCATAATATTATTTGAGATTCTGTACGTTTCATGACAATAAGAATTTGAAAAAAATTGGTTTGTGAGTATTGGATATAAGGCTCGTTCAAAACCTTCTGTAATCTATAAAACATCTAGTTCTTGTTTGAAAATACAATGATGCCGTTAATGATTATTTCTTCTTGGTGATATAATTATTATTATTACTACTCTTGGTATTGTTATGATGGTAAGATGAATAAAATTATATATTGTTTACCATTAATATTCAAGCGTGTGGATAAAAGAGTACTTGGTTGGTTTGGACACATGAAGAGGATGGAAGAGGAGCGCATGTTGAAGAGGATCCACAGAGCAGAAGTAAATGGAAGGAGACCAAGAAGAAGGCCGTGATTGACGTGGATGGATTGTGTTATGAGTGCATTGCAGGAAAGAGGTCTAAATATAGTGGAAAGCTAGAGCTCTTGTTGGCAATAGGAATGAGTGGAAAGGTGTTGTAAAAGGATAGTGGGATGTTTAGACGCGTTTAAGGGATGGGCAGGGCACCTTTGTGATGCAGCAGGGGTAAACCAGTGAAAGCTGTCGGGCCCTGCTGTTGAACAGAAGACTGTGTTGTGTCACCCTGACCCGAGTGACGAAAGCATGACCAACTTGGGTGCCGAGGTCCTTAACTTGTTCGGTTGTTTAGGCATTTGGGTAGATAGATAGAAACTTTAGGCCATGGTCGAAAAATGTGTGTATGTGTTTTTTGCTACTTTTTCCCTTTTTTATTTTTTTTTGTTTTTTTATGCGTTTGTCTTGCTGTTGGTCACCCCCCTCGAGAGATATGACTAGGGTAAATAGATAGACCATGAATATTTTTTCGCTTTATTTCATTGATTTTTATTGATCCATTTTAACAATATTCTATTAATAATAATAATAATAATAATAATAATTTCCTTGTATTGTCATTCTGTGTAACAATGTACACAGAACGAAATGTCGATTGCATCTGACCCGATGCAGCCGCAGCCAAGAGAGGGCGCCGCCGACCACTTTTTAAGTCTTAGGAATGACTCGGCCGGGGCGCGAACCCGAACCTCCCAGTCTCAAAGCGGGCGCCTTACCATCTAGGCTACTGAGCTGGTGTTGAAGAGAAAGGTGGAAATGTACACATTTTATGCATTAAATATACAATTCAGTGACTACATATCAATAGTATTGGTATTCTTATTATTATAACTGGTGGTATTATTCTAAGGTGACAAATATTCCACTACAAATATTTGGTTTCTTTATTCTCCTGATTTATTTTTGACAATGCATTCATGGACCAAATGTGTTCAAGAAAAAGGTGAAAATGTACACATTGTATGCATTAAATATAAAGTAGTTGACGACACATCCAACTGTGAGGTGCAGGAAATTAAAAAAACTACAATAAATAAGTGCAATTGGGTTGGCGTGCCTTCTGTGTATATAATATACTGTTTAAATGCTTTATGTTGTGAATGAAGGACCTTGTGAAAAATCATTTGGCGATCCTTAAAGCAATAAACAATTTCCTTTTTCTTTTTTTTATTCCATGATAAATTATTTCCATTTAAATAAACATTTTGTTTCGTCACTCATGCACATTTTTATCGGAATCACCCCTATTATTATGAAATCATGTTTGCACCCCAGTTGGCAAAGATATAAAATATAAAGACTATGGAATATTAAGTAAAGTAAAACAGCATCATGTAAAATGATTTATCAGTACAAGAGTAATATAAAATAAAATACACTTTTGCAGTATGAAAATAAAAGAAAATACTTCTGCAACAACTGTTAAAAATCAACAACTGTTTGGAAAAGTCAAGAATATTTTTAAAACAAAACTGTGCAAAAAAAAAAAAAAAAAAAAAAATCTGCACAAAGCTGTTTTTCGCCATCTATAATTCCAATTTGTCAATTTTGTCAGTAAGGGACCTGACGTTTGAAAGGAATAATCTCGCAATGCTGGCTTGTGCGGTTGTTTACGTAGCCTAGCTTCCTAGCCGACTCGGAAACCTCTCTTCTGATAAAAATCGGCTGCGCTCGTCAAAGCGAGCCATAGTCTAATGTTGATTAGTTTGCCGCGACAATATGATGTGTTGGAGTTGCAGTACGCTATCGGAAGACAGACAAAACCAAACAAAACCCTAACCGTATTGCTTAATTTCCAGCTGCTTAAACTACTTCCATTTTGTTCCGTCGAGCCCACGCTGGATTCGTTCATCTACTGCACTTCGCCAACTGACCTGACATGGCAGAATTACGCGTGGCCATAAATCGGGGAAAAAAAATATTTTATTTGGTTCGGGTAATATGCGGACACGCTTGGTTTTAGCTGAAGCTTTCTGGAAAGATCCTCTCTGACCAATCAATGGCCGGCAGTGACCAGCATCACGTTTTAGTCCCGGAACTTGTTTTGGAACCTTGACGGAGGTGGTACCAAGTACCATGGTTCTTTTTCATAATGAAAAACCAAAACGGGCGAGGCGAGCTGGAACCATGTAGTGGAAAAGTGCCAATTTTTAGCACTGATTATTATTGTTGTTGTTGAGTTAGAACAATTACATGAAGTCCTCATCTTGCTGCTTGCACATATTTTGCGCATTTTTGAGACGTTGAGTTCTACGATCAATTTATGTCTATCGGCTAGTACAACCTGACAGGAATCCCGCCGTTCTGCCAATGTGCGCCGTTTGGCTTCGTCAAACTTGTTTACAAACACAGAAAGGAGTCTATATTATGAGAACAACCATAGAATTTGTGTAAATAAACTAATACAATTTGAAGTTGTCTGGCGATTTGCTTAATCTGTGAGTCAGAGAAGAATTTAAGTTGGAACCAGAGTGATTAATGTTGGAAATTGGAGATGTTTAGAGTAAGTTGTTACAGTACTTAAATTTTCATGAAGGTGAACAATTATTTGGGGTGAAAAAATAGAATATGACAAAAAATATATTTGAATTGAAAATTTAAAGTTGTAACATTTATAGGGATGAAACTAGATTATGCAACATAACAATAGCCATTCAGGAATTTTACCTTTAACAATGATTTACCATGTGCATATTTTGTTAAGGCAGCACGGTGGCGCAGTGGTTAGCGCTTGTGCGGCACAGTTCATGTCATGGGAACCTGTCGTGGGTTCAAATCCAGCTCCAGTGCGGAGTTTGTATGTTCTCCCCGTGCTTGCATGGGTTTCCTCCGGGCACTCCGGTTTCCTCCCACGTTCCAAAAACATGCATTTCAGGTGAATTGGTCCAAATTGTCCCTAGGTGTGAATGAGCAAATGAGTTGTCTGTCCCTGTGTGCCCTGCGATTGGCTGGCAACCAGGTCAGGGTGTCCCCTGCCCACTGCCCGGAGATGGCTGGGATGGGCTCCAGCCCCCCCGCGACCCTAATGAGGATAAGCGGTACGGCTGATGAGATGAGATATTTTGTTGAATTAAGGAGTGATTTAACGATAAATGGGCTTATAGTTCAAATCTTTTAAAAAATAGAAACATTGCCTGCGAAAATACTAAGAATCCTAATAATAAAATGCATAGTTCTATTTCTACAGAAAATGTATAATACTGATCAGCCATATTAATATCTGTAGTTGTACCATAAATTAGCAAAAGCAATACATGCACTATCATCCCAATGCCACAAGCAGTCACTGCAACCCTAAAAAACAGTGCCACTCTTAGTGGCACACAACATTAAGGCAACATTTATGAAGGGTGAAAAAAAAACCTTGATCATTCATCACATCACCAGCAATCTTTATCATCATCGCCTTTAACTACGCACACACAGCAGCAATTTCCAAGTGTTTGTTGATCAACATGATGCTGAACATCATGAGCAATTTGTCAGTGCCATGAATACAAAGTGACAAAGACGATGATGACAGTGCAACTGTCAAGTGAGATATCTAACACCTAAAATTGTTGCAAAAGATCACAGCTTGGATTTGTGCATAAAGAAGTAACCAACTTAGGTTGTAGGTGAAAATTAATGAAAAAAATAATATGAATAAAGCTGTGTGCATCTATCGAACGTTTTGTGTGTATCCTCTGTCATTATTTGGTTAGTTTACATGAAGTTAACCCCGCAGAGCTCAGTAGCCTAGATGGTAAGGCGCCCGCTTTGAGACTGGGAGGTTCGGGTTCGCGCCCCGGCCGAGTCATTCCTAAGACTTAAAAAGTGGTCGGCGGCGCCCTCTCTTGGCTGCGGCTGCATCGGGTCAGATGCAATCGACATTTCGTTCTGTGTACATAGTTACACAGAATGACAATACAAGGAAATTATTATTATTATTATTATTATTGTGGGCATAAATATGATGCATCACAAGCTCTTAAAACATTATAAACGACTTACATACATGCACACAAACGAAACCCACAGTGAGCGCAGCTATAGCTACCCCTGTGAGAGGGTGTTAACAATGCAAAAAGAGATTTATTTTGAATAATGTACATTTGCATGGTCAAATTTTACTTATTAACACCGTTTTTTTTTTTCAAACCCAGTATAGTTCATGTCTCAAGTGCAGTTCTGTTGTATTTACGCTCAACACCTTTCCATTAATTGTTTAGAACTGTTAGGATGCAAATATTTTGTAAAAATGTTTTCTTTATTAGATTTTATGATTTTGAAGAGTCAGTTCTCTTTTTAATTTTTTGGAATGAAATAAAAAAGTAAATCAAAACACCTTTTGCTTTAATTTATATATAGGACAGTGTAAAAATGTCTGTTTATATTTAGAGAAAAACAAAATCTGGTTTCATAGTTAGTATATTTTTGTATCTAAAATGTAAAACGTGTTGCATGTATGTTTTATTTTTATTGTATTAGTGATTTATTGTATTCAAAAAGAATGTTGGTAAACTTCCTTTTTGAAATTACTAACCAATAATTAGTTCATTCTAAAAATAATCACCATAACTGTAGATTTATCTGTAAAAGGGCAACTAGTTTATAACAGTGGCTAATTTTTACCATCAGCTAGTGATAAAAAATACATGTATATACATGGTATATACCATAGTATTAATTTAAATTATAATTATTCTTGAAATACTTTCACTTGTTGGAAGTACAACTGGCTTTATTTATTTTTTTCTACTCACATTGCCACAACACTGAGTTGCATAGTGCATCCTGATTGGTCTCTCTACTTCACCTGTCCGTCAATAACCTCTTGGTTTAATATGTATTCATACGTAAAATAGCTAATATGGTATTTTTGTTTTCTACATACTCTAACATTTGTTGATGAAGAAGGGGAGACACAGTTTAACCTATGAGAATGTACTATGCAAATCTGCGTCTCTGGCACTGCAAGTAAAATTGGGTTATAATGAGATAAGGTCCAATGCCTGGTCGTATACCAGTTGTACCATTGTCGTCACTTCAATGGTTTGTTTCCCGTTGCATACAATGATTTGCAAAGTAGTTCAGCGATGTTTATCCATTTAATCAAAAATTGTGCTGCCGTAAAACCTTGTATGGTGACGCATAGCTTTAACTACTGTATGGATTTCTAATCTTATCCCTTGGGCATACAAAGCACACCGGATTATAATGTACACTTTCAAATTTCTGGCTAAATTGAGGATTTTTAGGTGTGCATTTTAGCTCAGAAAAAACAACAATCAGTGAGTTTGATTTGAAGTACAGTATATTGGTGAAATTGCATGTTGATTTTGAATGCCAGTACCTGATGCGGAACAAGGCCAAGCGATGTAGGAGGTTCATTCATTCGGTCATCGCTGCTGCTGGCAACAGCGTAGCCTCTGTAAGGGGAGGGGATGGGAGGTCATACAGGGTGACAATTTTAAATATGCAGGAATGATAAGCGATTAGGATCAAATAAAACATTGCCTACGTCAGGAAAAGTGCATCTGAAGAACAAAAGGTGACAAGCCCTTGCTGAGCTACCGCATAATAAAAAGTAAAACCCACACATTTAGTAATTCGGATTTTGAAGCTGTGATGAGTAACCATAGTGACAAGATGGGGGGAAAATAGCAGCCAAGCAGAGTAAGGCAAAAAAAAAAAAAAATGGCGAAAAAACAAAATGAGTAGTTGAGTCTTTACAACAGACACACATTTTAATTGCAAAAATATTTTGTCCCAGCAGGTTAGGTAGCCCCATAGTTGGTCAAAAAGACTCTTTGAGGACAATTTTCAAATCTAAGATCATCTATCACTAAAGATGACCAAATAAGAGGCCAACTGGGCCACCAAATATACCTCAACATTTTGCACTACAGTAAGACCTCGGTTATCACGGTTAATGGGGACCAAAACTACCCGCGATAAGTGAAAATCCGCGAAGTAGCGGCGCACCTTCCAAAAATAAATAAATTAAATATATATATATATATATATATATATATATATATTTAATTTATTTATTTTTAGACCCGGTCACTGGGGAGCAAAACCACCAGCTAAAAGTGAAAATCTGCGAAGTAGCGACGCCCCCTCAAAAAAAAAAAAAAAAAAAAATCTCATCATCTGCACCGCTCATCCTTATTAGGGTCGCGGGGGGGCTGGAGCCCATCCCAGCCATCTCCGGGCAGTGGGCAGGGGACACCCTGAACTGGTTACAAGCCAATCGCAGATGCAAATCACATTAGTTCTCGCAGCTAGCTGCCTTCTTCATCGATGCACGAGCCGACAGATCTACCGCTAAGAGTCGTACAGCTGGGCAATTTTACGTCCGCCCGGGACGATCGGAGGCAAATTCACGACAGGGTTTTTACCGCGGGTGCCGTTCGGTTTCTCCCGCGAGCAAGCCCCTAACCCGCAGCGCGGGTACTTTCGGGCACGATACGCACGACACCGACACAGTTACAGGGGTCCCGCGCACATCCGCCGCCTTTCGCCCGCCGCACGCGGACGGCCGCCTGTCGTCGCGCCGCTCTACTGGGGTCGTCGGACGAGCGGGCTCCCCCCAGTTACGGCGGTACCCCAATCACGCCCGCCGCTTTTTCTCGCGTTGCGCCGTGTGACGCCGCGTCCGCCGAACTCGCTCCGTCGCGCGGCCCGGGAGTGATTTTGCTGAGATAAATGCTCACCCTTCACTGTGCTGCAAAACGGATACCATCATCTCTACAGCCAGAGCGCCAGCAATCATGGCCAGTCCTGGCCGGCTCACAGTGCACTGCTGGTCAAGAGTCCGATCCCGGGTTGACTGGAATAATATATAAACACATATAAACAATTAAATAAAAACAAAAAATATTGCGAAATGTTAAATGCTGATAGTATTTAATAGAATTTTAAAGATGTTCTAGGTTTATGTTATGGTTTTCCCTTATGTTATGGTTTACAAATATTCTTGCAAATGCCTAAAAGAAATCAAAGCATGACAATCCAAAATAAATAAAAGTGAACTATGTGTAAAGCGAGGACACATGCATCCATACGATTAGGATTACTTATAATGAATTTCCACAATTATAATTGTCACTGTGTCCGGGATTTTATTGAAACAACAGAATTGGGGGAAAAAAACAAAAAACAACACGTTATAAAAACATGAATGTGGAGAACAATCTCTTTCTGCCCTTTTTAAAATCGAAATAATAATTTGAGATGAATCAGCTGTAAAACAAAGAATTGCATCCGACATTGATCATGAATCACATCACGGAGCAGTGTTGCTGAATGTCTTTTAAACCAAATGACTAAGAATGCTGAAATGACTCATGTGTATACACAGTGTGGGAGGAGAAAACAAAAAAAGAGAGCAGAAGCAAAGAGCAGACCAGAAAGGCAAGTGGAGAAACTCAATTTAATATTCACAACTGTAACTGTACACCTGACCTTTTTTAGGTCTGACTCAAAAAATTCAAAGTGGAAAATTCTATTAATATTCTGACTTTTACCATTAGTGTTTCAATTATCACTGTTGAAAATTGCGACTCCTCATTTATGCACAGCACTGTACTATACAACATTGATTGGATATAAGCGAGTGTTACTTATTTAGTGGTTTGTGATATTTTACCTTGACAACCTAATTCTTACTAGCATAGCTATTTCACTAGCAGATTTGTGGAGATGACACAAATTTATTTTTCCTTTTTTTTTTTAACCAGATTATTTTGTACCCTTAGGAGATTGTGTTTATGGTTGTATTATTTTTATCATTTCTCTTAGGTAAAATACCATAGAATGTAGACTTACCAGTGGTACAAGATGCATCAAACCAAAAAAACAAATGGGAAATGTGTAATAGTATTCGTAACAGGAAGCAAACCTGTTATTTTTGGTTTTTGTACGCCTTGCTAATGAATGATAAGTTTATGTTGTTATTCAGGTTGGGAAATTATGTACATGCAAGAAGCAATAGATTAGGAAAAGCCTTCAATGAGTGAGGATAAACCTACATTTTTACATATTAAATAAATACATGACACCGTGTGAAGTGAGATCTTACATCTCCTGGTGCCACAACGTCGTTGCAAAAGTAGCACCCAAGCTTGTGTCCAGGAATGTTGGAAAACAGAGAAGATGGCGGGACGGAGGACGTCATGCCAGCTGGGGTGGAAGATGAGGAGGACGCAGAGGAAAAGGAAGGGGAAATGTCAGCGTCCCCGCTGCCATTTTGGTGAGCTTTTTTCAGTCCATGGCGCATCACCACGAATGTGTCAAAACCCAGAGCAGCATTGACCACCAACTTACAAAAGGGACATGTAGAAATTTGAGAAAGATATTACAATTTGTATATAACGTATTCTCCTGACTATAAGGCGTACCCGAAAACACCCTAATTGGCCCAAATTTGGAACATGCGCCTGAGGGTCGAGCTTATATGACCAGTATATTTTTTTCATGTATTATTTTATCTTACCCTACAAAAATGTTCCATTTCCACCAAAAACTACACAGCAGAATTTTCAGTCATGTAAGTTGATATTTACAGGTAGCTCAATCACAATATAAATTTGGATTAGCGCCTATTAAGCTGGTTACACACACAAAATAATGATGGCTTAGGTACATAATAAAAACAATGAGAAAAACACAGTCCTTTATTAGAGTCGGCTGTCAGGAAAAGTTTTCCGGTGTTTTTCAGCAATTTGCAGCAGATGCTGCAGATCATTTTCATCTTTTGTGATTTGACCACAGTATTCCTGAATCAGCGCCACACCAAGTTCTGCAAGATCATTTATCACACCGATTGCCTGAACAGTTTCCAAAGCTTGTTTGAAGTCATCCCGATATTCCCATTCCTGTGGTTCAACATCAAGATAGCCAACAGGAAGGTCCATGATTTTGAAGTGCAAGATCCAGAGGACACAATGTCTTCCACACATTTGCTCATAACAGTCTAAATCTACAGATATCTTCTTATGAAAATACTGTTCAGCAGTTTCATCTATGTTGTCCTATTTTTTCATTGCAGCCAACATGAGGTGTTTTGTTGATGCACTGACTTGATTACCAAAACAAGCGAGTGTAACCGTTTCTGGTGTTACCTACCACAGGTGATTGGAAAATTTCTGAAGGAAAGCCTTAGATATTGCTGCATTAATGTTTGAATATTCCACCAAAGACTTTAAAAGCTGCAAATCAGTGAGAGGGGCAATTATTGCAAGAGGTGCCATGATCCAGGCCTTCACATTACAACATTTTTCATGCCTCTTCCTCTTTGAGATACCAACACCTGATATATCATGACTTGTTCCTGGTTTATCATCTTCTGAACTACAACTGCTACATCATAATTGAACTGACTCATTCGCAATTCTTTGCTCAGCTTCAGATTCTAGGTGTCGTTTCAACTGCTACATCATAATTGAACTGACTCATTCGCAATTCTTTGCTCAGCTTCAGATTCTAGGTGTTGTTTCAAGGTCTTTTCTTTCTCTGCTAACTTTTTGTCAACACCTGTCATTGACCCCTTTGTTCCATTTGCTCTTTGAGCCAAAAAACACTCTGTCTTCTGGAATTGTTATAATGTCGAGAGAATTAGCATGGGCATTAGCATCCTCTCCGTACGGCAACCTGGCTGAATACGAAACATGCCGACGAAAGGTCCCTTGCAATCTGTCCAGGTTTTCGGGCGCAAAAAAACTGCCACTGCAGTCGCCCACTGTAAGAGAGGCAATGGACTGATCAAAGTGAATGGCAGACCCCTGGAAATGGTGGAGCCTTCCACACTCCAATGGGCAATGTTAAAGAAGTCATCAAGTTCTTCTTTGCACTCACTTTCCTTGGCTTTTGTGTCGCTATTTGTCATCCTATGTTTCTTTTTAGCAAACGCCATTCTTGAAAATGTTTTTCTTCTTGCTTTATTCCAAAATGATATTTTTTTCACTGTCACTGCGGAAGACGCTCTGATGGGTTTGTGCAATTCCAAGTGTTGATAAAGAAAGAAACCAAGAGCCATGCGGACTGATGGTAGATTGCTTCCAGTTAGTTCAGACACAAAAGTACCAAGCAGATACACTTCTTTCATTGATCTAGTTGAAACCATGTTGCTCATGGGAAGACCGCCCGCAATATGGATGATTAGAAAATCTCGCCATTAGGTTCCTTGACTATTTATGCAGATGTAATATCAAACTGTAACATGGTGAGACAAATGTATTTTGTACAAGCTTTGATCAGGAAGATTATGTAAGTGAGAAATGTTTGAATGTACGGAATATTTACCTGATGCTGATCTTTGAATATCATTCACTTCTTGGAGGACAAACAAGGTCTGTTGGCCTTGTCTTCAAAAAGTAGGTCAAGGGAAATTATACTAGTTGAATTAGACTGATTGTGCTCAGTAATAACTTGTGGGTAATAATTGTTTGAGATATAAACTTACACATCTTGGGCTTATCCCAGCATCTCTAGAACTCCCATTTAAGAAAACTGATAGAAAACGCCAAACTTCTCAGCAATTGAGCTACCTCTAAAATTTATTCTACTTAGACCAAACTGCACAGCGATAGTTCTTTTGTGTAATGGAACACAATTAGGGGGTAAGACGGTGACTTTTTGCAACTTTGAAAATAAGCTCCACCCTAGTGCGCCTTACAATACCCTTCAGTTCATTCAGAAATAATTGAAAATGCGTCGTCATATTTGTGCAATTACTGATCAGTCGATAAATTACAATCCATAATTGCATACATAACACTGGTGGCATTGAGGGTCGCATTGGTAAGAGCACCGAATCTTAACCACCAGGCCGCTAGGGACATGAACGGTTGTTCACAATTGCACAACATTGTATCTCACGGTAAATGAACCTGGATCATATCGCCAAGACCACCAGGGATCCAGTGATGCATAAAAAGGCACACCATTTTTAGTCACGGTACCAGATATTTTAGAGTAAGAAGAGAGGAGAAAGTGACAAATGTTTTGAATATGTGTGGTCATGCTTTAAGATCTTTCAGGATGACAAAATTTCTTCCCACAATGCCCTTTTCTTCATTCCGTTCAGAATGACGAAGTACTTCTCACGATGCATTTCTCTTCATTCAGTTCAGAATCCTGTGCGTTTTGTAAAAGACTCAGCGATACAATACGGTAATTTAGTGGTCCCCAGCCTTTTCTGTACCATGGATCAGCTTAACGTCTGACAATATTCTTGTGGCCCAACAATAACATCAAGAATTTGGTACAGTGTCTAAAAATAATATGTGATGAGATAAAAATGAATGCCTTTTCCTGTGTCCTCTGTCGTGTTGTAGCAAATAGAATGTAGTGCGATCCGGGTTTGATTCCTGTTTCATCCAATGTTATGCAATTGTAATCAGTGATAAATGCCAAAGCACAATTAGGGTACTTATTTGTGCAAGCCTAACTCTCTCTGTGGTTTCAATACCATTCACCTTATAGTGCGGTGTGCCTAATAAGTGAAAATAATATCAAACAAATATTGTTTGGGGATGCGCCGTACAAACTGGTGGATAAGATACGCTAGATGTAAACTATCATTTTAAGGGCAGGGATCAACTTCTGAAAATAGCCAAACACTTTGAAATTGATATTTCGGACAAGAAGATCATCTTGTAACTGTTATATAAAATGACCAAACTTAGCAGAGGCTATAGACATAAAGCCTCCGCAGTACCTATATCATGATTTTACATTCAGGGTTTATCCTCACCTTCCTTTTGCTACCTGCGATCACGGTGGGCAGCCAGCGGCTCTCTCTTGTGTCCATAAGTAAGAAGACCACGTCATGTTCTGAGATGAGCTTCTCCAGTTGCTCTACATCTTTCTGGGCCTGCGCCAGAGTGGCTTGGGAGAAATTCACTGGATGGCCTGGCATAGGAATGCTCATGTTGAAGCCTTCTGCGTTCTGACAGGATAATATGTTGAAAGAAATGGAAGAGAAATTTTCATTCAACACGGTGGGTTCATCTTATTTTTTTGCATCCATTGAAGATTTAACCATGTAAAAGAAATGGTTGACTTTGAATTTGAAAGTAACTCATACTCAGTTATTTGCATGTCTGTGGTAATGAAATAAAATGATGAAATGATCTGCATTTATATAGCGCTTTTCAAGTCAGTGACTTCCCAAAGCACTTTACAGTGTGCTTCACATTTCCCAATAGTGGCCTTGTATTGCAGCCATGTAAGACGCTAACCTGCTTATTGGGGGTATTAGGGGTTCAGTGTCTTACCCAAGGACACTTCGACATGTAACACGGACAAGCCGGGATTCGAACTGTGATCCCTTGATCCCAAGACGAGCGCTCTACCTCCTGAGCTACTAATAGTGATTGCAAAAAAGCAAAACTGTGCTTAATGCAATGAGTAATACAAAAACAATTGTACTATTTCCAGACCTACCATGGCCAAGAAAAAACATCTCTTAAAAAAATTATAAAACAAAAAATTAAAATAAAAACAACCATGTATCTGTCTTGACACGAGAGCCTTTAAAGTGCGTGTTTAAAATCCATATGAAGCAACAGTGATTAAATGCTTAAAAGTTTGATTTCCCTTGCGTTCAAAATAACTTTAGAGTCAATCAGCATCAAATACACTCCTATTATTTTCAATTGATATTTATTTATCCTTTCGTTAAAGAAATAGATTGGAAAAAGATTTTTTCAAAAAATCCAATATGGCACATGAATTACGTTTAGTTGAAGTAAAGATTGGAAGAACAGAGAAAATGAAATTTTAACCCCTGTCTAAAAGACCCATTGGAATAAGATTTCCCTCGAGCCTGCCCAGTTGCTGCTGTGGCACTGAAACACACAAAATGTTAAGATCGGGAAACACCTTCACACACTAGGTCTGTGGACAATTGAATTTTGAAAATATGTTTTAAAGCATATGTTATGAATACTACATTTAAATATGTTTCAAATGCAATAGTTAGATTTGTATTGTTATGTTTACAACTACTATATAAGTAGGAGCTTTATTTCATATGAATATTTTAAATTACCCTTCAAGTAAAAACAAAAACGTATGTGTCAATCTTCAATTATTAGTAACCTGGCAGACCAAAGTTAAATGGCAACGCGGTTATTTTTTGATAAAAAAAAGCAAAGGAGATACAAGTAGGACAAGCAACATCTTAACCAGAGAAAATGTCACTCAGACAGTCATTCCCTCCAAAGTGGGAAGCCATTAAGCCTTGAACTTTAATGTCACATTGACGCAAGTGCTGCAAAACTTTTAGAGGAGGCTGAAGCACAAGTTACAGTATATTTCAAGTTGGAAGCATATCATCAAGAATTGGCTGTTAGGATTAAAAAGATCACTTGCCTCTGTTAAACACATAAATCGACATTCTAACAACATGTAATTATTACAATGCCAAAATACCCCCATTACCACTCTAAGATTCCCTGTTTTAAGTAGAAGGATTTAGCCGGTTGGGGCGGTCGTATTAATAGTCTTATCACATAACTCACACTTTACTGAAGGGGGTGTCAACATGAATGCAGTTTTTGGTAAAAAAAAAAGTTGAGTCATGAACAGGTACCTGGCTATGTCTTGAGGGATCCAGCATTGTGCAATGGAATGCATGATTTACTATTCTGAGACATTAAATAAATACACTACACTGGAAATGCAAACAAGACATTCACTCTTAATTCCAGGACAACAAAGACAAAAATGACTAAATGTCATAACTTCTAATCTTTACTAAATATTTAGTCCTCATTACTAATTCCAAAGGCTGGTGTAATGTGACTTTGATATTGCAGATTTGTTACACCAAGGTGCAGATAATGTATTTGTTATTTGGGACAGCAAGTGATTATGGAAAGAGAAAAGGTGACTTACTCTGTGCTTATTGAAACTCACGCTAAATTTGATCTCATCAGACTGTTCTTTGCCTTGTTATATAAATTCGCATTCTGAAAAACTGCTCAAAAAAACATGCATGTTGTCAAATCTTACAAAATCCCAGGGTCATTGAGAAGATGGGTCTCAGATCAGAGCTGGCCATTTCCTTTTTCTTTTTGGGGATTTCTTTTTAGGATTTTCCAAAAATATAATCAAATCTAAAGAATTGTATTCATTTAAATGGGGGATGTACTGTTTTAGATAAAACTGGAGTCTGACTTATGATCTGAGCTACTTTTTACATGTGGGTTATTTTGAGGGTTTACCATGCAACCACTTACTGAATAGAAAGATTGAAGAATTTAGATATAATTGAATCGCAAGACTAAAAAACGGGATGGCTTGGGATGAGTAGGTCTCATATTGAGAAGGCAATTTATTTTTGGAAAGATTTTAATTGATGTTATTTGATCGATAAGGGAAAATGGAAGGGTCATCCGGCATAAAGGGTTGTCAGTGATTGATCTTAGAAGCAAAGCGCAATTAAAATATAATTGCTGACAGACCATGGAAAATATATCAATGCAAAGATAAGTAATAAGAATTGTGCAAATTGATATATGTAGGTAAAAAGAATGTTTCATCCGAGCTTGTTTTTTGAACCAACAAATCATTCATGTAAACGTTAAAAGGGTTTTTAATATCTGTTTACGTTTATGGATATGTTCTTTAAAATGACACTGCTGTCAATCAATTTCAGCAAATAAAATGTATTAGTACATTCACATGTATCCGTTACATGTAAAGCTACAAAATAGTTTCAAGCACCAGACACGATTTAGAGTTCACAACTGTATAAGGTTTCAACTTATTGCGCCCCAGGACCACTCAGTTTTCATAGATGAATTCTCTGAACTGTTGTCTGACCTAGTAAACCATGCAGACAAAAAATATAATTATGGGAGACATTAACATTCACGTGAATTCCCCACTTAGTTCGCCTACTGTTGCGTTTCGGTCTCTAACTGACACATTTGGTTTTAATCCATTCTTTTAGCGCTAACTGCGGTGTTCCACAGGGTTCAGTACTTGGCCCACTTCTTTCCAGCATTTACATTCTTCCTTTGGGTGATATTATTCACAAGTACAACATCAGTTTTCATTGCTACGCAAAGATTTTTATTTATTTTTTTGTCCTCATGTAGGTTTTAGATCAGGGGATGGTGTAGTCTGCACTAATATGTGGTCTGTGCAGCCCTTTAAAACTCCTTGTGATAAAGGGCTATACAAATAAACATGACTTGACCAGCTTTGATAACATATTTAAACTGAAATGACATCAAATCACTTTAAAATAAACACACACACAAAAACTGATTGAAAAATGCAAAACATATAGGAGAAGAGCAGGGACAATTGGATAACTTATCAGTGCTGTCGCTTGAAAGAGGTAATTTGATATTTGTCCTAAAGGACCGTTTAAATAACTTCCAACAGGCATCAAGAAGCAACAGTTGCATTGCTGGCACTTTTATCATTCTATAATCAGTGTTCTCGTTTGCCCGCGTCCTAGACGCATCATTTTTGCTGGGGACGCATAGTGTCAAATCAACGTGCGTCCTTGGGTCGCAACTTCTTTGACACAGAATTGTCATTATTACCTGATTACTTTTTTTTTTTTTAACAAAGATTTATCGCACTCCAAACTTTTCGTCAGGCAGATCCACCATTGTTGTTTTGGTCTCGCGGTTCGAGTGTTCGTCTGCACGCCGATCTCGGCAAACGAGATCTCGTTGCTTCGAGATTATATCATCTTTGTGGTGGTTGTTGTCGAGGGAAGGTGAAAATCAAAACAAAATTGGTAATTTCTTCAGTGTCAGTAATAAGTCGAAACATAATGCAGAAAGTGATAACGGCAATAATTCCGGCACAAGAAAAAGGTGGAGAAATTCTTTGCAAGATCACGGAGGCAAGGTAAAAACACATGTGATGAAGCGAACGATTCGACGAAAGAAAATAAACGAAAAAATTACTCCTAGCAAGAAAAGGACTTAAATAGATTCCTGGTTACGCTATGAGGAGGATGATCATGGATTGGACCTTGAGAAGGCATTAAAACTGTGGCGGGACAGCAAACCACGAAGAATATATGAACTGAAAAATCTGAAGTGATAACTGCTTTGTATTACCAATTGACTGTGATGATTAAAACTGAAAAAAAATATAGATTATTATTTCAACACTATTATTTTGTATAATGTACAATATTGTGAACTGAAAAAGCTGAAGTGATAACTGCTTTGTATTACCAATTAACTGTGATGATTAAAACTGAATGAGAATACATAACATAATTATTTCAGTAATATTATTATTTTGTACAATATTGTTGTGAACTGAAAAATCTTGAAGTGATAACTGTTTTGTATCAACAATAAACTGTGATGATTAAAACTGAACTGGTTGCCAGCCAGTCGCAGGGCACACAGGGACAGACAATTAGCTCGCTCATTCACACCTCTGGACAATTTGGACCGGACAATTTCTTCGAAGTCTTTACAAATAAAAAAGTTTCAATATTATTAGTATTTTTATTTTTTTCCCCACTAATTATCCACCCCACTCACAAAAATGACTTAACTAGCACAAACAAATGCACATTGCTTTAAAATTGCTTTAAAATTGCTAAAGGCATTGAAAAATTCGCATTTATGTTTTTTCCCAAAATCTTGCAGCCCTAATATGCACTTGGAAAAAGATTGTAGGCGTTAGTGTTCAAATAAGGCGATCTCTGGGACTTGTTTCATATATAGATTTATATTATATATTTGTCGCCATTTTACAATTTCAACCTCGATAACACAAAATTTTGGGGACCCAGAGATTTTTGAGCATACGAGTCCCCGGGACCCATCACTTTTCAGAGGTAAAATGAACACTGTATAATGTGTCGAAATGTGTTCCTCATCTATCCATGCTGCCTTCATGAAGTCAAAAAGTTGTATAATCAACAGTTTGTGTAAGTGTGCCCAGATATTAATCGAGTTAAGTAAACTCACCACACCAGGGAAGATTTTAGTGAGTCGCTCGACGGCAGCACTAGCTTTGGCCTTTCCTCCTCCGAGACAGTCTTCAAACTCATAGAGAGGCTGTCGCACCGGATTGGAGTAGGAAATTTTTGCGTTGTCCACAAAGGTGATGTGTCTTACTCCCCATCCCTAGACGAGTAGAGAGGCAAATCTGTGTGTGTGTGTGTTTTACTTGTGATAAGGAACTACTTCTATCTAGTTGAGCCTCACCATTAGGGTCCTAGCGACATTGCAGCCAAGCGTTCCAGCTCCCAACAAAAGACACTTGGTGCTGATTACCTTGTCCAGGTCTAGTGAAGGGACTAGTCTCCATCGCATCAGTTTCAGGTTGAGATCGACAGATGATTCGGCAAGCCTGGAGGAAAAAGATACCACAATTTAACAAACTCGACAAAAGATACTTAAAGGAACATTCAAGTGTGAACATAATGTAAATTCCGGACAACAAGTTACTACATTTTTTATACCTTTTTAAACTGCGGCTTTTTAAATAAAGAGCAGTTTATTACTTTTGCGGCGTCAGGTATAAAACATATTTAATCATTTTGGCGCTGAGGAAAATGGTAAGCTACTGTTTTCCACAGCACATACACTCTAAATACAAAACACTGCGTTGAGATCTGGAAACATTTGACGCCCTTTGGAATAAATTAGTCCATGTTTTTGCCAAAATGATTCATATAATACATAACAGGAGCAAAATGAGAGGTTAGACTGTTCTTTTTTCGACATTTAGAACATACTCACAATATTTCAACTCTTTCATCCCAAAATAAATTCTTCCATTTATTCATCCAAATGGAACAGCAGTAAAAGTTAACTATCAAAAACGTTACACTTCTCTTTCCGTATCTTTTTAATTTCAGGTCGCTGAAGTTTCCTTTAATCTTCGGGGAGCGATAAAAAGTTAATGCGATTTGGTCCATTGCAGAAAAAAAAAAACACCAATGACAACAACAGAAAAAGACATGTAAGTGCAATCTGGTACTCTTCTCCATTGCATTTTTTTTTTCTTGAGTCTAGAAATATGGGGCTCACATTTTATGCGACGGAATCTCATTCGTCTTTTCTTTTGGCGCGGTAGTAAATATGTTATTGCCATCTTGAAAGGTCACATGACCTGAAACTATGTGACGTAAACAACTTGGAGCAGAACCAAAGACAACAAAGTTGAAAGCAGCCTCAGGTGTGCAGGGCATGGCGCCATTGGCGTTTAGCAGCAAAAGGTGATGACTAGGTATATTTTCTATGAAATGTGTCCTTATAGCAAGCAGGCTTGAAAAGCAAGAGATGGCTGTGAATAAGTTCATATTTATGGCTCTTTAAGCTTGCAGCCTATAATCCAGTGCAGAGACTCTTATATTTGAGCCTGCGTCTTTATGATATAATGAAATTGTGAATGTATTTAATTGCTGTTATAAGTGTCGATAAAAATTGTTCAAACCTCACATTGTTTATTTTCTGTTAAAAGTGTCAATAAAAATTGTTCAAATCAAAAGCGAGTCTTTAAACTATGTGCGCTTTGTAGTCAGGAGTTTACAATACAGTGGGACCTTGTAATGGTTAAAAAAAAATAATAATAATAATAATTAATAATATATATATATATATATTATTATTTTATTTTTTTCGGTTTTGTTTTTTTAATTTATTTTATATATATATATATTTTGAAGGGGCGTCGCTACTTTGCAGATTTTGACTTTTTGCGGGAATCCCTCTCGGCCGATGACCCTAGCACGGCGCGCCGTTCTCGTTTCCCAGCGCGTGGTTTCGGTGCGGCTTCCGCTTCACCGCCCCCCCTAACCCCACAGGTCCCCCCAGCTACCCCTTTCCCCCGAGGGCCGTTTAGCGCCATGTAGAGCCATCGCGGCCCGGGCGGGAGACGCTGGGCGCCGGCCTTTGCGCCCAGCACCCGGCTTGTCGCGGTGTCGTGCGTATTGCGCCCGAAAGTACCCGCGCCGCAAGTTCGGGGCTCGCTCGCGGAAGCGACCAAACGGCACTCGCGGTGCGGCGCAAATATAAACCCTGTCGTGAATTTGTCTCCGATCGTCCCGGGCGGACAGAAAATCGCCCAGCTGTACGACTCTTAGCGGTGGATCACTCGGCTCGTACCTCGATGAAGAACTCAGATAGCTGCGAGAACTAATGTGATTTGCAGCTGCGATTGGCTGGCAACCAGTTCAGGGTGTCCCCTGCCCACTGCCCGGAGATGGCTGGGATGGGCTCCAGCCCCCCCGCGACCCTAATAAGGATAAGCGGTGCAGATAATGAGATGAGATTTTTTCTTTTTTCCTTTTTGGAGGGGCGTCGCTACTTTGCAGATTTTCACTTATCGCGGGTGGTTTTGGTCCCCATTAACCGCGATAACCGAGGTCCCACTGTACATAGATATGCCTTATAAAACATAAAAAACACAGACATAGCCAAACTCACACACCATCTCCTAACACACTGAGAACTAAACAGAAAAACATTTGATTATATACTGTATCTTGCTTGTAAACATTTCCAGTTGACTTTGAGATGATCGGAGGAACATACCTTGGACAGGTCAAAGATAACTCACTATGGAATGCTAGTTTTCAGTGAGGTGGCTTACTCGCCTAGAGACCTCATTCTGCGGTGCCAGTAACCATTGAAAGTGTATAATAATACAGCTTTTCCCAAAATTTAATGCGGTTGTATTTATTAAATTAGTACCTTTTGGGATCCATACATTCACTGAGGTTGACCATCCGTGGTCCCATTACTCCTTTGGCATTCTTCTCCCAGCCAACACTTTTGGGACATTCTGTGGACATAAAGAAAAAGTGAACTCAACAAAAGTGAACAAGAGATGTAACTTCAGATGGCAAACGCCGATTAGTTTATTGTCATTATGTGGATTTGTCACGTACGAGCCAATTATCAAGCTTTTAGAAAGTGAAGCAGATGGCATTTCAACGAAGATGCCTCATTTGAACTCATCAGAAATAGAAAAAAATCCTCCCAGATCACAGTGTGCCATGATTCCCGTCTCGCTATTATAAATTCATCACTAATTCATCAGATGTGCGCAAAAATATCTTGAAGGTTCGTTTGAATTTAGACATGTGTGAAGACAACGACACATGGCATTCATAAATTCATTTAGTACAAAAAGGGGAAAGAAAGAGCAGATAACAATTCAATCATTGAGACACACATGAAGGCAGTCGAAAGATTACCAGAGTCGAATTGAAGTTCAGGTAATTTGACATGAAAAATCACACTGTGCTGAATGGAGCGGCTTCCCTGCAGAGTTCTGTCCCTGAAACACAACACCTCCACCGTGTCCACCTTTGCACCCCTATTAAATAAATGCATAATTAGCATGTATACAATGTGGTCTTCATCAAGCATGAAATGAAGGACAATTGGTAAACTATGACAAAAAAAAATTGCTTAGGTCATAAAAAGGGGCAACATTTTTCCCTTATCAGTATGGAATAATCACATTCATATGACAACATTCAAACTGCAGATGAAACATCAACAAATGAGACATTCTGTAGATCATAAATCCTTTCTTTTTAAAAACGTGGCTAGGCACATGGGTTAGGGAAAAGGGAACCAGTGAGTGACTGATTGCAAAATAAGAACATAGAAGTGTCGTATGTTGTTTAGGGCAAAACTTATTAGGTTGCAAAAAGGTTGTAGTCAATTCCTCAAACGAATATGTAACCAAAATCTTTTTTGAACATGTGCAAACTAATGAAGGAATAAATGGAGTTTAACAACAACCAGACTGAAAAAAGACAAAATTCAGACTTGTTTGCATCTAGTAACAGAGCGCGACGACACCAAGGCTTGTGAGACTCCGTTTTTGCATATAGTGTATTAAATATCGGTACAAAATGGAACCAATTACTTTTTTTTCGTTTTGCATGATATTTGTTTGACATTGGCCAAAACGAATAAGTTATGCTATATTTTCAATGAATTGTATCCATATTGCAAGCCAATTAAACCTTCTACAACAGTAAACAATGCTAATTTCACCAAGAACGAACTCAAACCTTACAAATCTGCACACACAAACACAAAGTTTTTACCGTTGGCCAGCTAAGAGGACCAACAGATTTCTCAGAGGCCATCCTGGATGTTGAGCCAGAGTGCATGGGTCATACACTCCCAGGGATACCTAGAAGACAACATTCTATTATGATTTTGCATTGTTTTATGTGTCAAAAATGCATGCTGAGCAAAACAACATGGTAGCCTTGTGGAAAGAGTGTTTGCTAGCCACACAGTACAAGGAGACTACACATTTTTCCAATGATTGTGTTGTCCTCAACTACTCTTGCATTCTATCGTATTCCAGAAGCGTGCATGTTTAACCATTTAACCACATGACGTCTTGATTCAGTACTGCAAATGTTTTTGTTCACATTCCAACTGGTATCAAATGCAAAATAGTAACTACCGTATTTTCCGCACTATAAGGCGCACATAAAATCTGATTTAAAAAAAATAAGCTGACTATGCACCTTATAATCCGGTGCGCCTTATATATGGATCAATATTGAATTGCAAGGTCTCGCAACTAAGAGAAGCAGCCACCGACTCCATTTTTCGCGTAGAAGAAGTGCGCTGTGCATACTGGGAAATATTAAACAACGATTCTCTTTTATTTGTGCGTTTGTATAAAGACCCTGAAATGGCTCCTATTAAGAGACACGCTTACAACGCAGAGTTTAAACTCAAGGTGATCAGTCACGCAGTAAAACACAGAAATAGAGCAGCAGCAAGAGAGTTTAACATTAATGAATCAATGTTGCGGAAGTGGAAGAAGCATGAGGATGAGCTGTTTACGTTTTACATTTTACAGTATTATGTTATTTCTTTATTGTTATTGTTTTGCACTTGTTATTGTTTTTGCACATTACGAGTGTCACTATATTGCGATTGCACTCACGTTTAATTTACCATAACAGTATCAGACGGTTGACTAAATGGAGGAAAAGTAAAATGTTATGCCTTGCTGTTGTTCAAAGATGTTAAAGATGTGTCACGAAAATGCTTTACCTCAGAGAAAATAATAAAACAGCTGTTTGTTCATTTTGGGAGTGAATGGAGTTGTGGAAAGCTTGTTTGTTATCTATTAATAAAGTTTGACTGACCTATCGGACTGTTTTGTTGACATTCCCTTTAGCGCGGCAACATCTAATGGTTGCATAACGTAACTACATCCTCTACTGTAGCCAAGTCAAGTCACCTTTATTTATATAGCCCTTAATCACAAAAATGTCTCGGACTGCACAGGATTACAATTACAAAATTACTTGATCTTAAACCAGCATGCACTTATAGCGCCAACGCGGTGCGCCTTATGTATGGAAACAGTTTTAAAATATATCATTCATTCATTGAAGGTGCGCCTTATAACACGGTGCGCCTTATAGTGCGGAAAATACGGAACTTCTCGTCTGATAAAAAACAGCATTTTCAATGGCAACTTTTATCACAGTTCACGTTATATGTAGCTGTAAAGGCTGTATTGTATCATCAGTGATGTTAAATGAGCTGGCCAGACCGGGATTCTCTTCTACAAAACCCAATTCTCCTAAATGAGCCTGAGCTTTTATTTAAAGGCTAAATGACTAAATATAAAAATAGAGAAACAAAAATATTCAGACGAACCTTTTGTGACTCAGGAAAAAATGTTTCCCATTCGGCTAATTGGGCCAACTGAACCACATCATCTGTGTACTTCATTAGAAAATAAGGAACTGCAGAAGTCCTGCCATTGAAACACAGGTCATCATAAGCCTTCTGCAAAGATGAGATCTGAGAAAAGACAAAGAGCCCATTAACATATTGGAAATGTTTGGGTGGTGATAAAGTGAACACACCCGTAGCTATATAGATATCCAACTTGAAAAGGGCAAATATGAATAACTAATACTTCCTAACATCCATCATAATGGATCATACTCACCAAGGATAATGAAACGTAATGTTGCCTTCTATACATGAGAGGAACCGGAGAATTATTGACTGCTTTAATATTTTGTTAATTAAAAAGAATAACCCGAGGGATGTTCAGCACTGCCCAAAGCCTCTGTGCATTTTGTATCTCTCATAAGAGGACAGTAATTAAACATTTGTTGAAGGGGCAGAAGACATAGCAATATCAAAAACCTATGAAGAAAATGTACCTATTTTTCAAATAAACAATATAGGTTTAGATAGTAAATACTGAAACCCAAAGCAAAACAGCAAACTATGGGTGTATAGGAGCATAGTTTGTCTGTTACGTTAATAAATTATGTTTTCGTTTTTGTTAAAGGTTAAATGCGTAGACAGTAAATATCTATTTATAAAGAGCATATGTTACTAATTATGTAAACGACAGTTTAGCATGTCTCCAATCTGTGGCCAAAACGCAGAAGGCGGTAGCCCTAATGGGTTTAAATGCAATACTGGCGTTCTTAAAATGATGGTAAAATTCTGCTAAGTGTGCAAAAATACATAGATAGAATTAATGGAAAAAAAATACTCGATGCTTCTAGGACAAGTCGAACCACAAAATGGCAAAAAGAACACTGTATATTGTTCTTTTTTTTGTGCAAAAATATATCCATAAGGGCCATTGGAGAACCACTTAACTTTTTTTTTTCAAAAACCCACAGGATTTACTGAAAATAATCGCTCCTCAAGATGTATTATACTCTGTACATTTTTTTTATATTAATATTTAAAGAGACAGTGTTTAATAGCTAGTGTCTCATAGTGGTAAAAAAAAGACTTTAAGTTATAAAAAAAAAAAAAAAAAAAAAAAAAAAAAAAAAAAAAAAAAAAAAACACATTAATTTGGATACATACACTCCCCTATTTACGACCATTCGACTTACAAAAAAACGGTAGATACAAACATTTTTTGGGGGATGTCGAAAAATATTTGGACATTGCTTTACGTTAGATTTTGTATTGTGTGCACATTTTTCAGAGTACAGGAAAATATTGTAGAGCTTCTTTCCGCCGCTACCGGCGTGTGGCGCTGTGAGAGGTCACCCAGCATCCACCCCGAAGAAGAAATTCACTTACTCTTCCTAGTTCGTGTGTAAACATACTCTACTGTATCTCCAGCGCAGTAAGAACTTTTTTAGTTATTAATATCTCGTGCATCTATTCAATATGGTTGGTGTAAAGTGTAAAGAAGAGGCGAGCTGTTTAATTTGAAATAAAGGTGGAATATAGAAGCTTGACGCTGTTGAGAAAATGGTTGGATCGCTTTTTTTCGGCCACTTTTACCACAAAGGAGGATGTTGCCCAACTGTTGAAGCTCATCTTCCAAAAGTGAGTTAACGTTTAACTTTATAGAGCATATTATTTTATTAAACGTTTAGTTTTCAGTAAAAAACTAACAGGTTACATATACAAGCCTCAAACATTCTTATATAAACCTTAACCATACAAAATACAGCACTGAAGCAACTTACGAACAAATTCAACATACGAACGATCCTCAGGAACCCATCTCGTTTGTAAGTAGGGCAGTGTCAAAAAATTCTTATTTCTTTTATATAAGTGGAATCCATACTTAAGTCGCCACGTGTTTGTCTGCAGTGTTGTTGCTTGCCGTGGGACTGGTTTTCGTTTACGTTAGACAGTAGTGCCATCTAATGGTCAATAATGACACACTATGGCTTTAAGAATTAAAAAAAGAAAACATTTATAAAATATGCACTCTGTTTATTATTTAAAAAAAAGATACAATGAATGTTTTTTTTTTTTACCTTTTTAACTAATAGATTGGGAGTTTTAAATTTGCTATTTCTTTAAAATCTGGTAAGAAAAGCGAGTTCCAATATATTATGTTGATAATTCCTACACGTCTTTTTGCTATGAAATCTGTTATTACAATGTCCCCACAGGAGGTTAGAGATGTATCAGAGAGTAACAATGCCATACGCACTAAACAGGAAATTAAACCTACCTTGAAGAAAACGATCTAATTTCTCACGTCATAATAAAATGCAAGAAATGTTACCAAGCTGAATAATAATAACAACCTGTTTTGCTGTGAAAACGGTATCCAGGACACGCGGCTCTTTTACGATCTTTATCCCCTCTGGGAAGCTAATAGCTGGAAAGCAGAACCAATAGTAGAAATGGTACTTCTTCAAATCCTACAGGAAGTTCAGAAAAAAATGAGTGCAAAGAAATACATTTTCGTGTAATATCAAAGAGCTAGTGGCACGCACTGCAAACGTCAGCAGAATAAACCTGCAGAGGATGCTGGGGTCTGTCAGTGCATCTCCCGACCGTATAGCATCCCAAAGCTACAAAACAACAGGTGTTAAAATGTTTATCGATTCTACTTTATGCGCTGTTTAAAGGGCATTATTTCACCTCCTTCGACTCTCTATCCAGCAAGGCCTTTTTGTCAGTGCTCTTGAAGGCATCCAGCGTGTTTGTGTTGTACAGTTTTCCAACAGCCTGGCAACAACGGGCTGGGGTGGACCCATCTCTGTTGCAAAAACATACAATATGCATTATTTTCTTTTTAATGTAAACTGTTTTGCAAGTGGGCAGCACGGCGGCGCAGTGGTTAGCGCGTGTGCGGCACAGTTCTGAGGTCATGAGATGGGACCCCCTGTGTGGAGTTTGCATCTTCTCCCCGTGCATGCATGGGTTTTCTCCGGACACCGGTTTCCTCCCACATTCCAAAAAACATGCATGTCAGCTTAATTGGCCCGTCCAAATCGTACATAGGTGTGAATGAGCGAGTGAATTGTCTGTCCCTGTGTGCCCTGCGACTGGTCGGCAACCAGTTCAGAGTGTCCCCTACCCACTGCCCGAAACACAGCTGGGATGGGCTCAAGCACCCCCGCGACCCTGCTGAGGATAAGCGGTGCAGATAATGGATGGATGGATGGATGGATATTTTGCATGCGATATATAAACCGTCAAAGTGTTTCATAATATGTGATTTCCTGGGCAGGAGCATTTTCCATTAAAACAGACAAGTCGTCTATTTTATTTTTGTAAAAGTTGATAGTTTACATAAAATTGCGAGTAAATGTGACACAATCAGCATTGTAATATTAAGCTTGGCAGCAAGTTTTGAAACTTCGCAAACGATCAAGAGGATTTAAAAAAAACACTCATGTTAAAAGTCAGTACGACAGTACCATCTGCTGCCAAAGCTGTTAGCCTGTCAATCACAGTCAAGACACCTTTCATTACAATTCGGACCCTTCTTCATCTGGGAAAACTTTGCCATCTGGCTCTGTAGACATCAAAGACATCCTTCAACTTACACTTCAAATGCGCTGAACTCTAAGGTCAGACGTGTGGGCAAACCATCCGGGTCACCTATAAAATACAATATAGTAAAATTATTTAATGTCCTCAGCAATTTGACCTTCTTTGATTAAACAATTCGATAGTCACAGAAGCATAAGATATTTTCCTATCACGTGTCTCACCATTGTAATAGTACCCTTTAATCCATTTGGGACTCTCGTCCAGCCTGTAGTCATTGAGTTTCCTCTGAGTGAGCTGATGCCAGAATCCTGCCTCCAGCGCACTGCTGAAGGGTGCAAACTGCAGTTTGAGATCTGCAGATGTTGACCCCGCCATCAAAACACTAGACGGCTAAACAAAACACATTACACGCATGAGCATTCCTTTTTATTAGAAAATTTTTTTAAGGGATAGGGATTGACCAGGATATGTCGCTGAAGTGTGTAATGCAACCGAGTGCTATTAAAAAAAGAACAAATACAAACTACGGTGCCTTTTAGTTACCAAACTGCACAATTTTTCATCTAATTTACTTGCCAAGCCTTGTCCAACTTCTCCAGCACGCAAGCATAGAGTTATATCATAGAACTTCCAAGTATTTCCTCAAGTGATAAAGCAAGTCAATCACAGTTTTACATCTACAACTTACTACAAATTACTCGAACTACAAATATTTTTAAAAATTGAACAGCTTTTAATCATTATTGCAGCTTTAGGTAGCCTGTTTATGATTTCCATGTGAGTACATGCATTTCTTAGACGCGCTCGAATAAACTCTTCTTTGTCATCTTTTTGGGGGGTTTAGGTTGGCGTCTGGACTTTACTAGAACCAGGCTTTTTTATTACTTTTACCTTACGTTTTTTGCTTCAATGACAAATTGAAATTCAAAAAAAAAAATGAAACCTGGGGGGACTAGCATGAAGTATCTGTGCTGCAGCACTAGCCCCATTTGCTTACACTTAATGTGTACCGCCCCAAACTGGTCTCAAAAGTAATATAAAAGCAGATAGGCACACTAGAAAATAAAGCAAAAAAGGCTTGGATTTATTTACCTTCCAAGTTTTTAAAAACCACTCAAACGACGCACCCCACCTGTAAAATCAATATTGTTTTTTTTTTTTTTTTTTTCATTTCAATTTTTTTACCACCACAAGGCTCTAAAAATACACAATGTCTCTTTAATATCTTAAAAGTACAAGACTCTTTGGAAACGTTTATTTTTCCCTTACAATTGTCCTACCCATGTAGGTTACCAACAAATACTAACGATGAATAAAACACGGATTTTCAGTACAGCACTCATATAGTTGATGCTATGCCATTCTCAAGAATATTTAAACCGTCCAAAACAAAATTGAACGTTTTTAACATGCATTTACAGCTGCATTAGCTCCTGCGTTCTTTATCTTTATTTTATTTCTATTTTTTAAAGACCAAGAGGTTTTAAATAGTAAATGAATCGCAAGTCACTGAAGAACTCCCAGAACGCTTTACAATGTGCTTTACGCTTACTGCTAAATACCAGACTCCATTAAAGATGTATGAAGTTTTCTTTTACCTAGGTGTATGAAATGTTCCCTGAATAAAAAACTCAAGCTGCTTGTGCAGACAAATGCAGCCCGGTTAAAGAATTAAAACGTCACTACATTCTCTCCATTTTTGCACGTCAAAAGAAACCTAAAGACGCTGTCAAAATTGGCAACCAAGCCCGAATTGCTTACCTCGGAGAGCCTGACTTCCGTATTCCTTCGGTCACGTGATTTAACAGGGCGAAAAACAGCAAAGCATCATGGGTACTTGCACATTTCGAATGACTGCTTGGCTTTAATTAAGGTGCGTGCAGCATCGAGTAAAATACAAAAAATAAAAACATAAACACGAATGCACACACGACGAAGAACGAAAACACTGACAAAAAACTGTAGGTGCCGGTTCTTCTCATTCTGAATTTAGAATACAGCAATGTCCACCGATTATACCTTAGCGTCCAAAATATAAGTCTCTAGTTATTGGCAAGTTTGACGCTGCAGTCCTGAATCTCCGAATGAAGTGTCGAGGTGAACAGTAGTCAACTTTCCGGCAGAAGCAGTTTTTAAAGAAAAAGCACACAGGAAGTTTGGAAAACGCCGCAAGACATGATGAATTAGGGACCGTCCTCAAGTTTCTTTATTCGGTGAAAGCGTGAAGAGGTATGTTGAGAAAGCTGAAGCAGTGTTTCTCAACAGGGGGCATGTTAGGTTCATAGCGTGGGGGTGCTGAGCACAAAGAGTAGGGGTTCATTTTTCCATCCGGGCCACCAAACCAAAATGGTCGAAATATGACAATTCTGTGTCATCATCAGCACCGCTTATCCTCAGTAGGGTCATGGGGGTGCTGGAGCCCATTCCAGCTATCTTCAGGCATTGGGCACCCTGAACTGGTTGCCAGCCAGTCGCAGGGCACACAGGGACAAACGACTCGCTCTCTCATTCACATCAAGGGATAATTTGGACCAGCCAGTTATCCTCAGATGCATGGAAATTGGAAGGAAAGTCATACAGGCACAGGGAGAACATGCAAACTCCGCACTGGGAGGCTGTGGAGCTGGCATTGATCCCTGGGCCTATGCGGTAATCTCCCATATATATATGGGTGCCAATTTTTCCCCATTGTCCCTTTGTGTGTCTGCAACAAAAGTAGAACTACAGAAATGCTACAAAATACTATAGAATTACTGCAAAACTAAATATCTGATTTAGTGCTTGAAAACAGGGACCTAATATATTATTTTGTCTTAATTCTGGTAAGAAAACAAATACTATTGAAATACTACAAAAATACTACTACAGTTATACATGATACAAAATACTATTACAGAAGTATCACAACAGAAATATTAAAAATACTAAATAAATACTACGAAGATAGCAGTATAGGAATACTACAAAATATCACTACAGTAATACTATGATACAAAAATACTTCTACATAAATACTACAAAAGAAATAATAGAAAATACAGCTAGAGTAATACGACAAAAATACTACAGATACTCTACAAAGATTATACTATGGGGGAAAAAATGTATAAATACTACTGTATAGACACTGTAAAATACCACAAAATAAAAATACAGCAATACTGGTAATCCTGAAAGGGGGATACCACATGTGCGATCCCTTCTCAAGGTTTCTTAATTTTCCTCATGTTGAGGTTTTTGAGTTTTTCCTTGCCTTCATGTTGGTTCCAGATCAGGGGATGGTGTAATAATAGTCTGAAATAATAGTCTGTGCAATAACCTGTGCAGCCCTTTGAGACTCTTTGTGATTAAGGGCTATACAATTAAAAAGGACTTGACTTGACTTTAAAGACACTACAGAAATACCACAAAAATCTGACTGCAAAAATGCTCCAAAAATACCCTAAAAATACAACTATAGTAACTATAGTATTTTAGATGAATTAAATGTTTTACCACAAGGGAAAGCTAAGAAAATAAACAACGCCCCTTTAAAATACCTAGTAATTTAAAATAACTTATTTAAGTTTTTCTTATAATTTTGCTTATGACATAATAAAGGTAATTCATTCTAGTTAATATGTTTGCTTTAGTTTTGGATTTTAATATATTTTTAACGTTTTTACTTTTATTTTAATTGAGCAAAAATGATTTACTAGTGGAACAAAAACATTTTTTACTTCATTTTAATTACTTTTTACGCTGCCGAAATAGACAAATTTTCTTTTTTTTAATTAAGTTTAAGTTTCATTTAAGGTCACTGTAGCTCAAAAGGTAATACAAGTTATATACAGTATCTTGGTTAATAGTTTTGGATTTTATTACATTTTTAACCTGTTTTTCAAGTTTCCCCATATCTTTATTGAGTGTTTCTGAAATCATAACGAAAGTTATATTTAAAATGAGCAATAATGATCCGTCAGTGGAACAAAAGAACATGTCTATAGTATAAAAAATTAGAACCATAATTAAAATCGGCAAAATTATGGGCAAGATTTCAATCCATCATCCATCCATCATCTGCACCGCTTATCCACAGAAGGGTCGCGGGGGGTACGGGAGCCCATCCCAGCTGTCCTCGAGCAGTGGGCAGGGGACACCCTGAACTGGTTGCCAGCCAGTCGCAGGGCACACAGAGACAGACAACTCACTCGCTCATTCACATCAAGGGACAATTTGGACCGGCCAGTGAACCCGACATTCAAGTTTTTGGAATGTGGGAGGAAGCCTGAGTGCCCTGAAGACAACCACGCAAGCACGGGGAGAACATGCAAACTCCATACAGGAAGGCTGATAGCCAGATTTGATCCCATGATCTCAGAACTGTGCCACGGACACGCTAACCACTCAGCCTTTGTGCCGCCATGTGCAAGATTTACTTTTTTTTTTTTTCCGTCAAAGGAAAAATGAGAGCACTGAGCTTAAATAGACAGAAAGCCAATCTGTCAATGAGCTGCATTTCTTTATTTCCCGGTGAAATTTGTGTCTGCTGCAACTGTATTTTGACACAAAGAGCTCAAAATATAGCCCTAATTCGTTTGTTTTCTGCAACATCCCGAGACTAAGGTTTGGAATCGAATGATTTGCATTTAAATAAGAGTTGCTCGACCTTTAAACCTTCAAAGCATTCATTTTAAATCACTTACAACCATCTGCTCTACCGCAGGAGGAAAACAGACTAAAAACCTTATGTACACAATATATTCATACCATTCTGTATACAGCATCTACATTTGATACTCATACATAGTGTTTTTAAGTGATAATGGGTGTGAACTATTTTGTCCTCTTAACATTATTATTGCATGTTTGTGTTATACATCTTCTAAAAATTACTCATATAAAATCAGATTAGGGAGGTTTGATTCAGCCATTTTTAAGTGATACCCAAATCTTCAGTTTCATCATCAGTTTTTATCGATACCCGGGGGTCTTCAACGTGGTGGACAGCTGAGGTGCCCGTGGACCGGTTCTGAAAAAAGCTCACCATTGCTGTGTCATTCTGATGTTCCAGTAAATTTTTCGTTTTTGTTTTGTGTGTGTGTTTTTCGGAGTTTATTCAACCCTATATCCAATGATAACCTGGTAATAACATAGTAACGACAGAGTTATATTATGATAAGTTATCTTATTAGAAATGCATATCAAACTGGGTGCACTTTGTGGTAATTAGTAACAAAAAGTAGGTCTCAGTTAGAAAAAGGTTAAGACCCCTGACATATACCAATACCACCTAACCATCCATACCATTTCCTACATAAAACCGCCCTTTGCAAAAATGGTTAACTTATTTCAATGAATACCTTTAAAACACTGCTTCCTTAATACTACATTAATGGAAATTTACATTTTTTTATTTGTAGTTCCTGATTATTTGAAGAGGAAACCAATGTTGGTATCAGTTACCAATTAAAGTGTAACACATTTAAAAAGCCTTCATTGATCTCTAAACCTTAGGTACTTCTAATATCTCTACCACAAAGCACACCTGCTCCTAAGGCCTTGAGCATCTGACAGTTCCAGGCAAAGAAAAATGTTTGTGCTGCAGCAGCCTCCTTATTCATTCAGTCTGGGTTTAGGCGTGCTGTTGTGTTTTTTCAAGCTCAACGGTGTCAATAAGACTGTTTTTTTTATACTACGTTAATAATTGTTCAAAAGTCAAGTTAAGTCAAGCCATGTGTATTTGCATAGCCCTTAAACGCAAAAACTCTAAAATTGATGCATGGACCACAGACTATTGCAAACTACTGACTATTATTACACCATTCCCTGATCTAAAACCTACATGAGGGCAAGGAAAAACCTAAAAATCTCAACTTGAGGAAAATGAAGAAACCTTGAGAAGGGACCGCACATGAGGAAATCCCCCTTCCAGGATGACCAGGCTGCAACAGATGTTGCAATAACAAAGAATACACACATATCATCAACATGAACTATAGGTCATTCATAAGCTATAGAATATAAGAGTGTTTTAAGCTTAGATTCCACTGAAATTGCAGATCGAATCTCAGAGGGCACAACATTCCACAGCACCAAAGCCCGAATGCAGAATGCTCTCGAACCTGCAAATCTCTTCTTGGCTCTTGTAGACCCGCATTTTCCAAGCAATGGCTTCCGACAGAAACATATTGGGAAACTAAATCTAAAGGGGATGAGGGAGCATGTCCATGCATGATTTTGTATCATACCAACATAACCTTAAAATCACACCGTAAGCTGACAGGGAGCCAATGCAGGTTAAATGATAACGGGGTAATGTGATCAAACTTTCTTGTCTTGGTTAAAAGCCTTGCTGCAGCATTTTCTACCGGCTGCAGGCTCTTGATTTTGGACTTCGGGATTCCGGAGAGTAGTACATTACACTCATCGAGATAGGAGGTAAAATCTGCGTGAATTGATCTGAATGATGATCTGAATTGTACTTCTCCATATTGAAATACAATTCAAAACAGCCCAAGTTTCCATTTGCACCTGGGTTACTGCCGTGAAACCTATAGCAGGTAACTGGTTTTGATTTGACCCTAATTACTACCTTGACATATATCTGACTACAATTTAAAGGCCAATGTACTCTTGTTCATCACGATTGGATTGCCCCTGCTGACTCCCAGCAAGATCAGATAAACCTTCATGATACAAATCGTGATTATGTGCCGTAATGGAGTCTGAGAGCGCTTCCTGTAATTCCAATATTTAAGAAGCACAAATTAACTGTGTTTCATTATGACAGGGAATATATTAAAAGGAATTATATGTACTGAGGGGTGAACATACGCTTAAATTGTGTTATTTCTTTTTTGGGTGATAAGGTAATATAAAATTTCCCTCAATGTAATTCAAACATAAGGCTTTTGTGTAAATATTTGTTTTGTGTATTCTGTAACTGCAATCATATTTCATCTGAAGATAAGAACCATTGACAAGATATTCAAGTTTCTGCTGCCTTTTATTATTAAGATACTTAATCTCAAACATAATGCAAAAACAAACTTAAAATGACGCCATTTTAATCCAAATGCGACAAGAAGGTACAGGTAAAATACAATGTACTGCAGATGTTGAGACTGCGTGGTCCCAATTGGGTGGTGGTTCTGCATTTCAAGCATAGAGAACATCACTTTGGCACCACAATGCATTAATATGCAGGCAAGTAGAAGTTTTGCAGAAGCACCAGCGAGGATCCTTTAAAGCGCTATCCAGTGCTGTTTGCTAGCTATTAAAACAGTGAGTCATCTATCTCTGAGTTCCGGCTAAAGATGATGATCAACGGAGAAACCTCAATGATATACAGATTTAATTTTTCAAAAGACTGAGGAATTTTTGGACCAGAAAAAAAGCTGCCACCATTATGTTGTAAACTACGTAATCACCAGCGTACACATGTGCTTGCATGCAGTGGTGTGCACATAAATACACTAGGTCGTGTTATTGCCTCATCTGCACTCGTTTAAAGGGACACTGTGTAATATTTGACCACTAGATGTCACTGTATTGTGTAGTGCAACCAAAATAACGAGTGCTACAAAGCATAAGGAAGAATACAAACTACGGAGACTCAAAGTGACCAAACTGCACCATTTTCTTCAAAAACAGGCTTTCGAATTTTTGGGGCTTTTGGGGGCTACCCTTTGCAGCAAGATTCCAGAAAATCATTCCAGCTCCCTAGGTGAGCCTCATGTTGTGTAAATAAATTAATACATATTTAAAAAATATTGCCTTTAATCAATATATACACATTTCTTGACCTAACAATTATTTGAAAAAAATAAAATAAAAAATGCATAATTGTGTGACTGTTGTTGTAGTTTTGGTAATTGTTCAAATCACTTTTATTACCACAAGGAGGTGCTAAATAATACACAACATTCCTTTAAAAAATAATTTTCAATTTTAACTGTAAGTTTTTTTTTTCATAATTTTAATGTTTTTCCAAAGATTTGGTTTACACTTAGGTAAAAACGCGTTGTAAAAAACAACAACAACAAAAAACACTAGGCAGCTGACATTTCCCAGGTTTTTGTAAAAAGTACTGATGTTCAAAATGTCATCATGGTATCCTTTCCCAACTAATGGAACAGAAACCTACAATTTGTGTAGCATCATTTTCCTTTGTAATGTTTATTTATTCACATATATATATATATATATGTCTATATATTTTCATATATAGATATATATAGATATATATCCATCTTTAGTAGGGTTGCGGGGGTGCTGGAGCCCATCCCAGCTGTCTTCGTGCAGTGGGCAGGGGACACCCCAAACTGGATGCCAGCCAGTCGCAGGGCACACAGAGACAGACAACTCACTTGTTCATTCAGACCTAGGGACAATTTGAACCAGCCAATTAACCTGACATGCTTGTTTTCGGAATGTGGGAGGAAACCGGAGTGCCCGAAGGAAACCCATGAAAACACGGGGAGAACATGCAAACTCCACAGAGGAAGGTTCGATCTCATGACCTCAGAACTGTGCCGCACATTAACACAATTTTCTTTTTTAATTGGCTTTGGATTTCCTTGTTTACACAGTCTTGGTCGGTTTGCTGACAGTTCCAGGGTATTACATTAGAATGGAGAGATAGCTGCCTGAATCAATTGTTTTGAGCTCCAGGCTATGTTTGAATAAACTACTCCTCACAAAAAACACTGTTAATGTGGTGTTTTGCACCAATTACCCATCTGTGAGAATTACAGCACAATCTTGTGCTTCAACTGGCGCACCCTCCCTCACTAGTTGCAATGGACGGGCCATAGGGGACAATTCCATGAAAACAGATTGGGTATACTTTTGTATACTTCAGTATGACTTAGGGTAGCAATACTTTAGAAGGTAAACGCTTGTCTTGGGATCAAGAGGACGCAGGTTCCATTCCCAGGTTCTCTGTGCTATATGTCAAAGTGTCCTTGAGCAAGACACTGAATCCCTATTGGCCCCCGATAAGCAGGTAGTTGTCTTGCATGGCTGACACTGATATTGGTGTATAAGTGTGTGAATGGGCACTTTGGGAGGTCTTCATTGACTTGAAAAGTTATATAAATGCAGACTATTTACATTTAATTTGTATCAATCATGCTCTTAGGATAATGACATAATTAATGTTAAACAAGTGGAGATTATTCGAAAATCTTAATTTATGTAAAAGTACGTAAATGTAGAACATCTGAAATGTTGCTGAGAAAAACATTCAGACACTGAAGTCTTTGAACGCTTCATGAGTGAAACAGCACATCCTACTTCTTGGTGAGAATCACCCCCACCAAAGTAACTTGGATTTACAAGAAAAGGCATCTCCATTGACTCAAAAGTTAAATACATTAATTTAACACTTGCAGGATATTACAAAATACCTTGAAATCAAATTTCACCCTTGAGTTACAATTTTGCTACACTTACAAATTAATGTGCAGAATATTTTTGAAGACTCTTTTAAAGTTTCTGTTGCACAGTGGGTAAATAAAAGGGTTGAGAGTGGAGTTCATGTAACCAAGCCAAATGGTGAACATGTGTAGGTCATGGTTCACGCAGTCCCGACAGAACGCCATGACCGTGAAGGCTATGAAATACGGTATCCAACACAGCAGGAAAGCTGCGATGATGAAGCCCAGTTGCCTGGCCGCCTTGTGCTCCTTGTGGATCCTCAAGCTGTGGAGTCTCTCACGTGAATTTTCGATAAACCTATGCCACGTCTGCCGCAGAGTCACCTCGTTCACCGGGTCCATCTCGGTCTCGTCAGCAACTTTAGACCAGGGTGGAGAGGGGTCGAAGTCGTAGTTCTCGCAGGCCACGGACATGTACCTTTTCTCTTGGCTGATATCGCAAACACCGTTTGCCACTGTAATGTGACATTCATTTAACAATGATTCCTGGTTCTTCTCTAAGTCAACATTTTTGGCTGGCAAACAAGCTGGAACTGCAGTCGTTTTCTCCTCTGGAGATGCAGGCTCCCTATCTGGTTTTGTAGCCAAGTTGTGTTCTGTGAGTGTCATGGAAAGAAAGCCCGGATCCTGACATTGTGCAGCAATTCTCCGGTGTGATCTTGAATGGGAATGTTTCGTTTTATCAGATTCCTCAAGAGAATATGTCTGCTCCAGAAGTTTCTGGTCGAACTGACTTTTTAAAAGTTTCACAGGAGCCTTGCATTCCTTTTCAGCTGATTTGAGGTTGTTTGATAATCTCTCGATTTTGTCATTGTCCTTTTCCCCAAAGGAGTCATTTGGGTGAATGATCCTCTCTCTGTCTCGCAAATGTTGCCTTACAGCAAAGTAGATGTGTGTGTAAAACCAAAGCATCAAAATGGAGGGCACATAAAAATTGAAGACGGCGGTAAGAACTTTAAACCACGTGACAAAGCGGAAGTCTGTGTCACACTTGTTTTCTGCCTCAGGCTTAAGCTCTACATGAGTAAAAGACCTCCATCCCAAAATAGGAAAAATCCACAACATCGACAGCAGCCAGGCTCCGGATATCATTACACTTGCTTTCCCTCTTGTTCGATACTTCAGGTACCTAAGAGGCTGTCTGACAGAGCGATACCGATCCAGACAGAGGATAAACAAACTGAAAATTGATGCCGTGCTTGCCACGTAATCCATAATCAACCAAAACTGGCACACAGCCATGCCCAACTTCCATTCGTCTTGCAGGAGGTATACCAAGTTGAGCGGCATCACAGTAGTCCCGACGATTAAATCTGCCACCGAGAGGCTCACGACGTATAGATTCCCGACTGTGTGCAAGCTCTTCTCTCTTTTGACGGCGTAAAGAACGAGCAAGTTCATCATGATAGTGAGGAGAGAGAGAAAGCCCAGAGAGAGACCCAGCAAAACACTGTGTATCTGCCCATGAGCAGGGACTGTGTGATTAACTGTTGGGGCCTCGGAATCATCCGGGTGTCCTTCCCAGTTGTTGCAGCTGTTATTGTCATTGTAGCTGTTTGTGTTCAGGTGCTGATATACCGTAGAGAGGGACAGAGCAGATTCCATCCTGAGAGATGTAGGACTATTGATCCAGTACCATGTTGATAAATACAGCGGTGGGACCAAATGCGTGGACAAAAATAATTTCCTGGTACAACTACCGCAGTGCCATCCAGTGAAAAGTGATTATTGTCTTGATCAGTAGTCTGTCAGTTAGTCTGTTTACACCTGGAAGAGAGAAAAGAAAGGAAATTATATGTTGGATGGCTTTCAGTATTTGTGACCCTATGAGACGTGGTTGGCTTTTCAGTCAATTCTTTTCTACAACAAAGAAGATGTCAATGTTCGGTTTCACCTCAGTTGACTTTTGCTGCAGAGTTACTACACGCTCCCCAGAGAAAGAGTGTATTGAGTGTGATTTCATAAAACACGAACAATATAAACCACTACACTCTAACAGTGGGGCCCCAAGTAACCCATTTTGTGTCGAACATGGACCGGTCCATCACTTGGGTTAGGTTGACCCCACCTCCTTGCGTGTTCTGAAAAAGAAAATTAAAAAACTGAAAAGTTGTTTGAATTAAGTCCACCTAATTTGTAATGTTTTGTTTAAGATATAAATCTTTAAAATGGTAGACCGTATTGTAGATAAAAATAACTATCAAAACTGGGTATTTTTATCCATAATGGATTAGTCAAATTTTGACCCTATTTTGGCCTATATTTGACCAAGGAGTTTTCATGAGGGTATGCAGATCAGTTCCTTGATAAGTCCATCCAGTGTAAAGCAAAAGTTTCTGACCTGCAATCTGCAAGTAAGAGAATTACTGCTCCACGGAATACCAGGGTATACAGAGAAGGGTCATTGCAATACCCCAACATCGCATATAATGGACTATTTGGAAGATATGGCTATTTAAATTACGATCTTCTGTCTACTTTTGTTCTGAACAAAAACCTGGAAAAAATGTATGTCTAACATTAGCTTTTTTTTTCGTGATGTCATTTAAATGTTTGTACAGTTAAAGGGATGCTCTAATTTTAAAGTTTAATTTTAACAAAGGCTTTTGTACATACATAAGAACGAATTAGACCAGCCTGAAAGAGAGTTAGGGTTTAATTTAGTTTCCTCAAATTGGAAATGTTGTATTTTAATCTGTGTTTTTGTTACTTTCCCTATTTATGTTTATAAAACGGGGAAAGTGTTGTCGAATGTCATATATTCTAAAATACCAAAAACATGTAATGTTTTACCAGGGTTTTTTGTCAGTTATTGGCCTGTAGCTAAAAATTGAATGTCACGGTGCAGAGGTTTAGGGTTCAAGTCCAGCCGCCGCAGCCTATCCGTGTGGAATTTGCATGTTCTCCCCATGCTTGCGGGGGTTTCCTCTGGGCACTCAGGTTTCCTCCCATATTCTAAAATTATGCATGTCAGGTAAATTGTTCGAATCCAAATTGTCCCTAGGTGTGAATGAGAGAGTGAGTTGTCCGTCTCTGTGTGCCCTGCAACTGGCTGGCAACCAGTTCAGAGTGTCCCCTGCCCACTGCTCGAGGACAGCTGAGATGGGCTCCAGCACCCCTGTGACTTTACGGAGGAAAAGGGGTGCAGATAATGGATAGATGGATGGACTTGCGACTCATTTTAGCAGAGCGGGTTACATATCTCATCTCATCTCTCATTAGCTGCACTGCTTATCCTCAGTACGGTCGCGGGGGTGCTGGAGCCCATTCCAACAATCATCGGGCAGTGGGCAGGGGACACTCTGAACTGGTTGCCAGCCAATCGCAGGGCACACAGGGACAGGCAACTTGCTCACACCTAGGGATAATTTGGACTGGCTAATCCACCTGAAATGCATGTCTTTGGAATGTGGGAGGAAACCGGAGTGCCCGGAGGAAACCCACGCAAGCACGGGGAGAACATTCAAACTCCGCACAGGAAGTCCGGTAGCTGGATTTGAACCCACACAGGAGGTTTTCAGGACCTTAGATAAAGTAAAAAGATAAAATATAATAATGATAACATATTTTACTCAACACAAGGAGGTTAATCTTAAGAATATTATACATCCTGAGTGCTTTGGGAATATTTATCATATCATATCAAGATTTAACCCCCCAAAAATTGACATCATTTTGAAAAGTGTGTTTATGTGTTTGATGTTTTTTTTGTGGATAAACATTTTGCTACACATCGAAGGCAATTTATCACCCGTTCCTCGTTTTCTTTTTGTATGATTAATCCAACTTGGATTAGCAGGTGGGACACTAATATATTACATATTGTCAGGTATATAGCATGCATTTATTTATATTTTTATTGTTAAATTATTTGACAAACATTCATTCATTCATTATCCTCAGTAGGGTCACAGGGGTGCTGGAGCCCATCCCAACTATCGTCGGGCAGTGGGCAGGGGACACCTTGAACTTGTTGCCAGCCAGTGACAGGGCACACGGACAGGGAATTTGCTCCCTCATTCACACCTAGGGACAATTTGGACTGGCCAATTTACCTGACATGCATGTTTTTGGAATGTGGGAGGAAACCGGAGTGCCCGGAGGAAACCCACGCAAGCACGGGGAGAACATGCAAACTCCCGACAGGAGTTCGATCTCATGACTTCAGAACTGTGCCGCAGTGCTGCCCTATTTGACAAACATTTGGAATTAAAAAAATATATATCTTATATCATAGAATAATCTGTTATTTTGTGCACTATTTGTCTATCTGTCTAAAACTTCAATATTTGAATGAAGAGGAAGAAATCAAAAATGTGTTTTTTAAGAATCCAAATCATTGATTTATCAAAAAATAATCGAACAATTCATTGATTATTAAAATAATCGTTCCTTGCAGCCCTGCTTTGAATGTTTTATACAACACATTGAGATGCGATGTGTTGCATGAAAAGTGCTTTACCAATCGATTTTGATGGATTAGTTGCTGTGTCTTTGATATTCCTCAAGTTCAATAATAACTATGATGAGGCATTAAACAAGGGATTATAACTTGTGAGGCCCCTTCTCAAGGTTTCTTATTTTCCTTGTGCTGATGTTTTGTGTTTTTCCTTGCCTGCATGTTGGTTTAAGATCAGGGGATGGTCGAATTGAAACCCATGCAGTTCTTTGAGACATTTTGTGATTAAGAACAATACACATAAATATGACTTGACTTGACTTAAACTAGTGGGGGCATATTGAACCTTTTTGGTTGAAGTCTTCCCTTTTAACATCATTGATATTAAAGACTACTATGATGTAATACTAATGTTAAGTCTAGTCAAAGTTCCCGGACATAAATAATATCTTTAAAGCCTAGGAAGAATATGATTTGGGGTAATGTAAAATGCTTTTTTCGCTCAAAGGCAAATACATTTGTCGGATTGCCCTCCAACCAATCCAGCTAAAACGCACAACCTCACTGTTGTTGTGAAATATTAATTTGAATTGACGCTCGAAGTGACATTTGAAGAAAAAGTTGACATGGATTGCCCTTGCACTTTCTTTCACTGTCCAGCTGGCCGCCTTCGACACTCAATCACACAGAAGGACTCCCACACTAGAGGGTGGCAAATCCAGTCAGCACACAAACTGTGATTTGAGAAACGGAGACTAATTACATTTTTATGTCCGCTTGAATCCTTTTGCATTTGTTTAATTCTACAGCACATCGTGTTCACGGTTTTTGAATATTTATTCAGCACAGCAAGGTCTGTCGAATTTTCTTTGGACATTCTCGTCCTGAATGTCTGATATTCTTATCCCTAAACTGTGAGATTGAAATAGGCTTATACCCGTTGCCATAGAGGCAGGTGTGTGTGTATTTTGTACATTGCTTGTGTAGGCATTACTAAGTGTTTGAACTTAGATGCGTCATAAGACCTTTTATGGACCGCGGCAATAAGTTGCCGGGTGCATCTTTTCAATAAAAGCCTCGATCTAATATAGACCGTCAAAATAACAAGGGTACTTGAAATTGCGAATATCTGATTCATAAATGCAATGGTCAGTAGCCATTTAACTGTTCAACCAATGTCAACTATCTCGATAAACAAAATAATTGTGCGTACCATTCGTGGTGGTAATTATTCCAGATGTTGTGCAGTCAACTGTTGTTGTTCCAAGTAGAGAATCATTGTTTCTTTTTGGTTTTAGCGTTGATCCAAAATATTTGTTTTAATTGGAACAAAATCCAAATTGAAATCTAACATAAGCATTGTCAAATCTCATGCAAAATATAGTCGTTTAACCCCTTGGTTACATGTACAAATAAATCAACTGAACAATTAAAACATAGGGTAGCATGGCGGCTGAGCGCTTAGTGCGTCTGTGATACAGTTCTGAGGTCATGAGCTCAAATCCAGCCTCCAACCTTGCCATGCGGAGTTAGCATGTTCTTCCCTTGCTTGCGTGGGTTTCACTCCATTTTCCTCCCACATTCCAAAAACATGCATGTCAGGTTGATTGGCCTGTCAAAATTTTCCCTAGGTGTGAATGACCAAGTGAGTTGTCAGTCATTTAATAAATGAACACATCAATGAATGACACAATACCAAACTATATGACATAAATGCAATTCTGTCATTCATTTGTGCATTTTTTTATCCATTTTTTTCGTTTATTTATTTTTGAATTTATTTCGTCATGTATTTGGTTGTGTATTCTGTCATGTATCTTTTTATGTAATTTTTCACCAAAGAATTCTATTTGTATGTTTGCCTGAGCTATTCAAGTATTGTTTGAAAGGCATTGCAGTGGGAAATCTCAGCCAGTTTGACTCACCCCTTTTGTTCGAATAACATTTTGTTGTGAAAAAATACACAACAAAAATATGACAGAATAAACGACAAAAAACAAGACGAAATAAATACAGAAATACAAAATAAATGAATGGATATATTTTAATTCTTTTATATATTTAGGCACTGTATTACATGAATTATTTATGTGTTCATTTATCCATATGACACATCTGAGTATGTATCTATTTATACCTTAATATTTACATATGGCAAATATTTTGAATTTTTACATGTTGCTATTGTGGTATCTGTAATATGAGGTCGTCCAATCTTGGGAGCAGATCTGAATTTTTGACTAATGTGCCTTTTATCAGGCCCCGCAAAAACTAAAACAGCATCAACCACTTATCAACTAGAAAGAGCCACAAAATATTTGCACTGCAAAACTACTGTTAAACATAAGCTCAAAGGGAGTAGGCTGAAGTCAAACTTTTAATTGCCTATCCCATTCAATTTTTAAATTACTAGGAAGACAGATTCAAAATCGAAACGAGAAAACAGAACCTTACCCCACAAAAGAAAAAATAGAAAAACGGAGAAATGACATTTCAAACTTACAATTGTACCGCTAGTGACTCCTATTACAAATAATACCCGAATAAACTCTTGATATAAGAATATTCTTTAGTATATTCAAAATACATATACTAGACGATTTTTTTAAATAACATAAAGGACATTTCTATGGTCATCCTATATATTGTTCCATAAGTAAGAACATCTTCAGGCTGCACAATGGCTTTTCAATGCTGTAGGAGAATATGGGACCTTGAAGTTCTAGATTCCCCTGTGATAATGAGTTTTTGCTCTCTAGAGAAAAAGGCAGTTGGAAATTCATTGGGAGTTGGTGCTTACTTGCTTTATACACCAATAATAGAGATTTAATTTTCACTTTAAGATATCGGATTTACAAACAATATTTCATACGTTCTTTATAACTAGCGTTATGCACAACCCTAAAAGCTTTCTTCTGTAATTGAAATAAGCTATTCTATATTGCTCTTATGTCACGACCAGAACAGAATCAGGACCCAAATGCGTAGCGTTAACCACAAGTTTATTGATAGAAAGAGGAAGGGCAGCACCGGTGCTTTCTGGACGCGGGAAGCAAGCCGCTGACGCAATCGGATCGTGATCCCAAAACGGGAGTGGAACTTCCGGAGCAGGAGATGGTGGTGTCAAGGACTTAAAAATAGGCTGATAGCCAGGACAGGAGAGCAAAAATGTGTCGTAAGCCGGGGCAGGAGAGCAAACGTGGTTGGAATCAAAAACAGGTCGGAGCCCGAGACAAACAGAAACATCAGGAACAGACCGGTGGAAAAACAGGTTCAGAAACGGGAAAGTCGGGAGTCAGGGTCAAACAGAGGTTCTCTGATGGACTGAAAGGACTGGGCTTGAAAAGGGGCAGGGAAGCAATCAGGTAGCCTGCAGCGGCTGGCCCCAAATGCGCGGGCACAGATGATTCTAATCAATAATCATGATACCTTATGTTTTCCCCCAACATCTTTAAACTTATATGTGGCATACATAATGAACTGTATATATATGAAAGGTTTTTTGTCAAATATATGCCTGTATCAACTCATCACTGCAATGTTCTTTGCTAATTTAGATTGTATGCTATTTGTATGGGGTCTACAGCTAATATCATGGCTACCAAACACTTGTCTTAATTGCTGATTCGGGGCACCTGCGACTGCCCCGTTGGCGCCAACAGCCCTGAGCGCTGATTGGTTCCCTGACTCGTTTTTAACCCTAGGCTTTCAAGAGGAAGCTGTCAGACCGTCCTGCGAACCTATGCTCCAGCTAGGCAAGCTCTGTACCTTCCGACATTCTCCTGCCCTGTTTTCTCCTGCCTGATACCTGTTGCCGACCTGTTTCTGGACCCGTTTCTGCCCTGCTCTTCCGTCTCGGCCATCGACTTGTTTTGCCCTGTTGCCTGCCTGATACCTGTTGCCGACCTCTTTTCTGGACTCGTTACTGCCCTTGCTCCGCCGTCCCGGCTATTGACCAGTTTTCACGCTGCCTACTACTATCCTCGCTCGACACGGATGTGCCACCTCCACTTTCCTGCCATCAGCTACCCGTGTCCGCGGATCATCGGATCGTGGAAGCAAGCACTGGTCTCTTTCTCAATAAAACTGAGTAAAAACGAACGCTATTGGGTCCTGTCTCCGTTTCTGGCTTGTGACAACACTAAGAGAAACTTCTTCTTTTTAAACATTACCCATCCTTAGCTGTATTCAAATGTCTTTTTCTGTCTTCTCAAATACAATAACCTTTGTTTTTCATACATTTAACGTTCATTTGTTTTATAAAACCATTCCTTTACTTTAAGTACTCGGGTCATTTCTGTTCTGGAATTCCTGTAGATTTGTACCCAGGCCTATTATTGTTGTGTCATCAGCATATAGACACGACAATACTAGGCCTGGTTCTGCATTATTTACGGTTTAAGATCACTGTAGAGTTTTGTGTCCATCAAAATTACAATTGCTTGACCTTGGTTGAGGTCTTGGCAGCTTGGCTCAGGTGAAGACGCTCCTTTTTATCAACTCAGCATGTGACTGATGCTGCATGATAACGACTGAAATAGCCATCCGTTTGCTTTCCGCGGCAGCAGATGACACCCTCCATCTATGTGTGAAAGAGATCACTTCAATATGGCTATATGTGCACATTTGCCACGTTACACCTTCTCACCATTTACTCCCTGAGTTTCCATTTTACACGTGTGAGGTGTATTTGGAGTACGAGCCTCTGCTACTCTCTTTAGCAATGGTGTCCTTTTCAGACTTCTTGTTCCTGGTTAATTTAGTTGAGTATTTATTTGTGACTGGTTGTGAAAAATTGACCTTTATGTTTCATAAAATGAACACTTCATTCAATGTGTTCAGCATGTTTAAGAAAACTCTCGGGGCCCGAACAGACAGAAGACCCAGATGCGTAACGTTTTCACGCAAGCTTTATTTTATGGGAATGGGGCAGTCATGCGCGTGATCACAAACGCCAGTGATTCAGCGATCGCTGGGCGGAAGAAGTGAGACAGAGAAGTCAGGCACGGGAAAACAGGTAGCCAGAGGCAGACGAGATCGAAACCGAACAGGACAGATGGGATTGATACCAGATACCGGACAGGACGAGACAGACGGGATCGATACCGGACACTGGAGACTGGAGCAAGATACTGGACAGGACGAGACAGGCGGGATCGATACCGGATACTGGATACACGAGCAGGATACCGGACAGAGTCAAAACATAAGTCTTGCAAGTGCAGATGTTCGTTGACGGACTGACCAGGAGTGAATGAGAGCACTAAGTTTAAATAGGAGGGGAGACAATCAGGCAACGAGCAACAGCTGGCGCCAAACGGGCCTAAGTGAGGGCAATGGACAACCATGACAAAGACAAATTACAGATGACCAAAACTTTTATATTGACTCTATGTAGTTTCTGTTTTTTAATATTGGACACCTGCAGAGGAGATGGCATAGAATGCAATTTCCTTATTTTGACCATAATACTTCATTGCATTTAATAACAAAAGCAATTACAAAGTAACAAAAATACATGGGTTCACAAAAAGGAATGTCCAAAATAAACAACACCTGATAAATCTGAAACCAAAACTGGAAATGGAAAAAAAGAGAGGAGCAAAGTAACAAAGAAACAAGAAACAAACTACCCTAGCGTGGTGGTGGAAATAAATGAGAATGACAATGACCTGACCAAGAATGCTTGTCCAGGCAGTCATTTATAAAAGGCAAGGATGATTAGGGACGTGTTTGGAGACATCTGTGCCCAGTTCCAAAGCCGATTAGGGCCCTCTGGTGGAGGAAGGCTTAAAAACATTTGACCATCATCAAGTCAAGTCAAGTCATGTTTACTTGTATAGCCCTTAATCACAATGAGTCTTAAAGGGCTGCACAGACCATAGATTATTGATAACTACAAACTATCATTGCACCATCCCCTGATCTAAAACCTACATGAGGGCAAATAAAAACTCAAAAACCTCAACATGAGGAAAATGAAATGTGGTATTGACAAAATGATTCAGGCTGAACATTCGGTACTAAATCAGTGGGCCTTGAACCTGTTGTACTCTTGATATACTGTATGTCACTGCCCATATTTCAAATTATATAAATTTATTTATAACTTCTTCCCTTAATTAGTCGTAATTATGTAACATCTGCTGTGTTTTCATTTATATTACCTTATTAATTTGAGTGGAATACACAATGAGAGAAAACATAGATTTAAGTTCATGAAATGTCTAATCAAGCACATTCCTGAGACGATCACGACTGAGTTTGGTCCAGCTTTAATTAGTTTTGACAAAAATTCAATTGATTTTCTCACTAAGAGTTAAGCAGCTTGAGTAAAATCTCCCCAAAGTTGACAAGGCAGCCATCAGTAGGATCATTCAACTTGATGTTTGAATTGTAATAGCCAGCTTGTGGACTGACCTTTTTGTATGAGAATGTTGGCTAAGCGCGTTAGAGTTTGCATAAGTTAATTGCTACAGCAATTGTCTTTTAGTTCATTTATATTTTTTGTAATACATTTTTTTCAAAGGAGCTGCACATCTGTTGTCAGCTTCTCTTTTGAAAAATTGCCTTTTTCGTATCTGGATCCTTCGAACCCGCGAAGGAAAAAAGGTATTCCTCAATATACCCCGCACGATTTTCATAGTGCTTCTTATAGTGTCTGTCAGGACCAAAACAGAGACAGGAGCACTTGTGCACGTTTCTCTCAGTTTTTTTGGGAAGAAGGGAAAGGATTGCACACACAATCCGGTGATCGCTGGTCGTGGGCAGCAGGTCGCTCTAAATGCGGAAGTAGCACTTCCGTGGCGAGCGATGGCGGTGTCGGGAGCGGAAAAAACAGGCCAGCAGCCGGGACAGGAGAGCAAAAAACGAGATCAGCAACGAGTCGAAAGCCAGGAAAGGAGAGTAGACCTGGTCAAGACCAAAAAACGGGTCGAAGCCGGGAAACAAACGGGAGCCAAAACATTAATAAGTCAGGGTCGAAAAGCTTGCCTAGAGTAAACTGAGGTTTGCAGACGGACTGACAACAGGGGACAGGAGTGGGTTTAAATAGAAACAGGGAGCCAATCAGCGTCCGAGGCAGTTGGCGCCTAAGGAGTGGGCACAGGTGACTCACATCAGTAATCGTGACGGTGTCATTGTCACAATGTAATCACATGCAATGACTACATTTATGACACCCTCAAACAATGAATATAATCACCCAATTGTTTCACTTTGAAATGTTTGGTGCAGACTGGAAACAAAATACATATGACAACATGAAAAACCTGGGTGGTTAGCGCGCAACCCCACGGTACAGAGGTCCAGGGTTCAATTCAGCTTGTTGCCCTCCGTTGAGTGAACTTTTTTAATGTGTTTATGAAAATTTGCCACAGTAGCAAACCTGTTCACTACTCAAATGATATCTGGCAATGCATTGTCCTTAAGATTGTTGAAAAAAAGAAAAAATTCCACACCGTGCGACGCTTCACGTTTGACTCTTTCATTTATAGCTTCTGACAAGGGTGTGAGCATAGATTTGTCACTCTCTTCTACCTGGCAGGCAAGATGCAGCAGCAGGCTCGGTAAAGGTTTTTGCTTCTCAGTCTCATAAACAGGCATAATGTTAGAACCGGGTCAAAGGACTGTGCAATCTACAGGAAATTGGTGTACTGTTAAAGTATTGATCCCAGGAAGATAGAATCAATGCGGTCCAAGTATTTGCTTAGTATCAATAAAATCAATATATGAATCGATCCGCCCACCTTGAGTATCAGGACATTTTGATTTAGTCGAAATTAGAGTGCTCAAGCCAACCAGTCTTACTAGAGAAGCATAGCTGTCATTTGGGGCCAGCTGGCTGGTTCCCTAGGGTGAAGAAAGATTTAAGTTAAAGTACTATACTTCTTTATATCATATATTGGCCAATATACAATAAAGGTATATTCTATTCTATTCTATTCTATGAACATGAGCAAAAATCAGAATAAAAGGAATAAAGTTTCAAGAGTTTGACCTGCAGACAAAAAAAAAACATGCATTATATAAGTCTTTTACATTAATGTACACATTGGGGAATTCAATTTTCCTCGGTGACAATATGATTTTCCGTTCGGAATAAAAGCAACGGCAAACAATTGTAGGTTTGTGCTTAAAGGTCTGAAAACATATGTTTTATAATTGGATGCGTGCAAACTTGAATACGAACAAGCGTGAACAAGCAATCACTCTCGCTGACATCCTTTATATTTAGTATTTGGCAGGGGAAGATACTGTTAGCCGGAGAGTGATAACAACAACATTAGAAAGTGTTCAGAAAGAGAAAAGGAAATGTTGACTTCATGCAAATGAGATAGTATTATTGTTTTTTTTGCACTTTGAGACGTGAGTCATCCACAGACATTCTCAGTCCTAAATAAATGTATTCCTTCTGAGGTTGTAAGGCTGTTGTTCCTGCGCTATATTGTCTGATAAAAGGTTTTTAATGAGTGTGGTATCCTGTCTGTTGTTGAAAGGGCCCTGAGGCTTGATAAGATCGAATCATCTTTATCTACATACCATCTAAATGTGAACCAGTCGTAAAGAAACAACATTGACGGTACAGCTGTTCCTCTACTTACGACTGTTTCTACATAAGAACGGGAAAATATTGTCTATAGTTACAAAGGTGTTTCAGCATACGAAGTCAAAAATGCAGTACAGTATACAGTATTTCCGACGGATTGTCATAAGTCCGCAAACGCAAATGTCATTAGGTAAGTTTTTCAAGAAATGCCGGGCAAAAACATAAAGGAATATTTTTATTATTTCCCTTATTCTTTGTTTCTTAGTTTTTTTGCATGATCTTGTTTTCAGCTTAAGGTGCGGTAATATAATTTTAACATGTATGTGCTTTATGTTCTGATGTACTTGTATGATTTATTGACAAAAATCATACCGTACTTTTGCGGGGCTTGGAACGGATTAGCGCATTTACATTTAAAATCCGTTTCCACCTACATAGTTTTCAGGTTAAGAAGCTACTCTCAGAACGAATTCAATTCGTAAGTAGAGGTACCAATATATTAAAAAGGAATAATTGTCTTTATCCCAGGTTTTTGGAACATTATACGAGCCTCAGGATAATACCACTAGCAGGTACTCAAGCTGAGAGTTACTTTTTGTTATCAATTGATTATATTTTTACTATCTTGTTTCTTTGTCTAGAGTAAAGGAATACATGTAACAGCGTTTCGTATTAAGGATACGAACAAAATGTTATTTAATCATTTACAGTTACAAAAAAAAGATAAATTCAAATTACAGGTACATTTAGTCAAAATAAGGATTACTTTGCAAAATTATCATTTTATTCAAGACTATATTTTGTATACATAAATCACCAATAGACAAATTCTGTCAATCATCATTTAAATTACTGACACGAGAGAAAAGATGAGGCTAACACAAGACGTGTGCGAGTCATAAGTCTTGATTGTTCAAACGGCCAACTTGTCCACCACTTTTCTTTTTGTTCGTATTTTATTATTCCTTTGATTTAGCGCTCATTTTGTTGAATTGGTGCAAGCCTGCAGTTTTTGGAGGCTGCTAACTTGTGCTCATCCGGGACTGGGCAGCACGGATGTGCGCTAGGTATTTAGTAAATTTATTTCATTATCTTCTTCTTGTATTTTGAAGTTTATTGCTCTTCAAAATCGGCTATCCAATCACTGTACTGTTATGCTGTGAGCATGTTAAAACTTAGTAAATCTAAACATTTTCAAGGGGTTTGGCATCCCCACTTCAACATGTAAATCTTGGATTTGGACACAAGAAATCCCCTAATTTGTTGGAAATTTAGAAAGTGAACGCTTGGTGTGGTTAAAACAATATTAAGTTTTTGATCTCCCCCTAATGTAAACTAAAACATAGTATATCTTGTCTGCCACGTGAAAGAGAATGTTTTAATTTTACTTAATGAACTGTAGTGTCATGATTACTGATGCAAGGCACCTGAGCCAGCTCCTTTGGCGTCAACTGCCTCGGACGCTGATTGGCTACCTGTCACTTTTTATACCCCATCTTCCTGTCACCGGTTGTCAGTCCATCTGCGAACATCAGCTTACGCTAGGCAAGCTTTTTGACCCTGACTCTCTCCTGTTCTGATTCCCGTCTGTTTCCCGGCTCCAATCCCTTTTCTGATCTTGACCACGATTTTTGCTCCCCCGTCCCTGCTACTGATCTGTTTTTTCCGCTCTCGACACCACCATTGCTCGCCACTGAAATACCACGTCTGCGTCCGAGCAACCTGTTCCCCGCGACCAGCGATCTACGGATCGTGTGTACTATCCTTTCCCTTCTTCCCAATAAAACTAAGAGAAACACACGCAAGTGGGTCCTGTCTCCGTTCTGGTCCTGACAAATAGTATGTGGTCAAAATTTGAGATTTTTTTTTTTTTTAGAACTACGAGCAATTACCTAATCTTGGTTGTCCTCCAATTCTTTTTCAAGGTTGCATTGTTAATTTATTTTAAAAAACATTTGTAATTTTATTTAAACTATTTATGTTGTCTTATAAAAGCATATCTGGTATTGGGTTAATTCACCCGCAATCAAAAGTACCCAGTTATATTACTTAAGTATGATGACGTTACTTGATACATTTTTCAACAGGTAGAGAGTAAATGTATCGGATTACATTTTCGAAGTAACACTCCCAACCCTGAAAAAACACTTTTCTTTTTATCTGTCTTATATTTCTCCTTCTATTTAGCACTCATTTTGTTGAATTGGCACAAGCCTGCAGTTTCGTGAGGATGTTAACCTGTGTGTAACTGGCACTGGGCAGCGCGTATACGGGCTAGTGATTTTTTCAGGGACATTTAGTGAATTTGATTAATTATCTTCTTGTATTTTTAAAGTCACACTCCCAACCTTGGCTTAAGGCGATTAAGCTGAATAGTATGAAGAGCAGGGGTCTCCAATGTGGTGCCTGCGGGCACAAGGGTGCCTCTTAAGGGCAGCTGAAGTGCCCACTGACTGTTCCGAAAGTAGCTCCCCAATGCTGGATCATTGTGATTTTCTTGAAAAATTATTATTTTAGTGGTTGACTGAGTCTATTCAACCATAGTTCCAATAATTACCCCGCTGATAACCAGGGTTGGGAGGGTTACTTTAAAAATGTAATGCGATACATTTAGCAGTTACCAATTGAAAAAAGTAATCAGTAAAGTAATCTGAATACACCATAATGTTGCAGGAATGTAAATTGATTACTTTCAAATACTTTTTTAATACTCCAACCCTTAGTATGCTAATAAAATACAGAATATACATAACCTAAATATAACTACTGCATTTTTGTTAAAATAAAAGTAGAACGGTTATCTTGAAAAGAATTGGATGAAACTAAGGTCAGGTAGTTACATGCCTGAGCCCAAGTCCGACCCAAATTTTGGGCCAGGTCGACCCTAAAATGTCAATCATTGCATTTGGGTTGGGACAGGCTTCTCTCTCTCACTGATTTAAAAAAAAAAAACTATCCACCCGTCATTACTCTTCACTCTATTTACCTCTTCTTTCTCTCTTAAAGTGCTGTGCTAGGACATAATGCAGCAGTGGTTTATGGTCCAATTCTCAACCCGTCAAAAAGACGAACGGCCTTAAAATTTTCCTGTCAACTCTTAAAAAGTCAACGGTGCAAAAGTGTCGGCAAATATAACCTCTACAGACACAGAAATATAAAATATGGGAATGTTTATACAGTCTTAATACTATAATTGTATCTTGCAGTATTTCTGTTTTAATATTTCTGCAGAAGCATTTTTGGAAATTTCTTTTGTAATATTTATGTAGCAGTATTTTTGTATTATAGTGTTGTTGCAGTGGTATTTTGATACATTTTGAAGTATTCCCGTACGAGTATATTTGTAGAATTTCTTAAGTATTTTTTAACATTACTTCAAATGATGAATGGTCTGCATTTATATAGAGCTTTTCAAGTAAATGAAGACCTCCCAAAGCACTTTACAATGTGCTTCACACTTACATCAAGATGTCACTGTGTTGTGTCAAGCAGCTGAAAATGAGTGCTAGGTAGCACAAGGGAGAATACAAACTACAGAATCAGTGACCAAACTGCTCTGCAAGTTTTGTTTTTATCACTAAGAGGCGCTAAAAATACACACTGTCCCTCTTTGAGTGCATTGAAAAAGTCCAGACAGTAATGATAAGTCTCGTTTTTATCATGTAAAAATAAACGAGCAAATATAAATCATTAGCTAACCTTTGAGCTACTGTGCAGTACTCAAAACCTTGCAGGGAGGCAAACTCATCAAAAAGACAGATTTCATATTCTTGCCGACCTCAAATTCATCTTCAGGTGTTTTAGTGGGCTTTTTAGACCCGTGTTTTTCAACTAGTATGCCAGGGAACGCTAGTGTGCCTTGAGACCTTGTCTAATGTGCCGCAGGAAAAATACCCAATTTTATCTTTGCAAGAAAGCGAGTTGTTGTATTCGATCTTTGCTTTCTTCCAGCGGTTGACTGAGAGACTGAAACAATTATCTATATCAATAGGTGGCAGCGGATTACTCTTTCATTTGAGATACTAATATTCTACTCATGAGTTCTGTTTTAATATTTTTGTTATAGTATTTCTCTGTCATTGTATTACTGTAGTTTTTCTGATCAGAATGAAGACAAATAAATGTTGTTTATTTTTGTAGTATTTTTGTAGTATTTTCTTGCAAACACACAAAGGAACCAAAGGGGAAAGTTTGGCACCCAAAAAAAAAATAATAATACTTTTTATCCCTAATATCTTTATTGTATTTTGATCTTTTTTATTTGGTGCGCTGTAGTTTGCCCACCCTTGATCTGGGTGCTCACCACCCCTAAATCTCTGAACCTAGAATCGCCCCTGCTTCCAACACTGCCCGAGCTCCCCAACATGCACACACTGATGGAATAGTGCGTAATGACCATTGTGCCTCCCGGATATGGTTATCACTCGGAGGAAGCATTCAAATGAGCGCAAATCTCACGTCCTGTTCGCAGACTTGTGGTCAATTAGGAAGCAATATTTGAATCATCAAACATTAAGGTTTCATGCGCCTGTTGAGCCGCACATAGGGCAACTTTTGCGCACGCAACAAACGCACACAGTTCAGCCAGACGAAATGAATGAGTATTTATGCGTTAAGCAAAATAGATTTGGTTCTTACCAGACGTGTGATAATCCTGCAATGTCTTCCAGTCTCCACAAAAAGGCACCTTGTCTCCCTAATGGAGTCGCCGAAGCTCTGATGTGACGAGCGCAGTGCAGCCCCCACCGTCCCCTCGGAAAGTGGTCATGAAGTTCTCAGCAGCAGAGGAAAATCGTGATGGAAACTGGCGATGCATGCATGAAAACAGACGTCTTGTATTCATTTGAGGATACATCAGATAAGGACTTGTCCGAGGGAGGGGGCATTGAGGAAAGGTTCATTAATGGGGGATCACTAATGATGGAATTATTGAATTGAATTGCCATTTTTTGTTAAAACAAAAATAAACATAAAACAAGACAACATTGCAGGGTTGGGTACAGCATTGTCCGTCCAGTCTTCATTGTTCATTAGTGTTGTCCTTATTTTCCCTCCCTTTTTTCAATGTATCAATGAATCGGGTCACCTGTATTCTTAATCGAAATGTGGTCCTCTCCGCAACAAATAATTACTCCATATTGCACTTCCACTGCTCCACATCGGGGGGCTCCTGTGTAATCCATAACCGTATTAGTTTTTTTGCCAGCCGTTAGAATAATTTCTACCAGGTATTCATCATTTATCCTGTTTGATTCCTCAAATAGAACGCCTTGAATGTGTTGGGTATCCCACAATTTTCTTTAAACCAAAGCATAATTTGTCCAGTCATCTTGTATTTTCAGACACAGCCAACGTGGATGCACGTGGTCAACGTCTTCCTCTTCACATGCTCTCCAGCTTGTTTGTGAATCTCCAGAAAACTTTTCCTAATTTTAGGAGGTAATAGAAAATCTTCCATTTGAATTTCCTCTATATTGTCTATATTGTCATCGATACAATGTTAAGATACATTGTACGCATTAAGATTAGACATGACACTCCAGTGTAAACATGTAATAAAGGGTTTAAAGAGAACAATAAGATAAAAGACCGCCAGGACAAATAGGCTACCGTATTTTCACGACTATATGTAGCACCTAAAAACCTTATTTTTTTTCAAAGGCTGACCATGCGCCTTATATTTGGATCAATATTGAGTCGCAAGGTCTCGCAACTACTAGATTTTCCCCCAAAGGGAAAGTAGTATGCGGTGTATGCTGGCATATATATATATATATATATATATATATATATATATATATATATATATATATATATATATATATATATATATATATATATATATACTGGCCTTTCATTTCCCAACCAATGTGTCAATCATCATTTGAATCAGTCACTATTGGCTAAATATATTCGAAGGTAAAATAGGCGGGTCCCTTTTAGTATTTACAGGCTCGCATAGGCTAAAGCAGGGCAAAACAAAGCCTGCAATTGGTGGAAAAAGATGTGAATCACATATTTGGTTGCTCTATGGCCCGGACAAGACATTTTTTTACTAGTCTGTATTTGTAAATAGGAATTATGGGGCTCAGCAGACAGCTAGCAACAAGCAATGTCCATTGATGTAGATGCTTCTCAGCTGATTTTTTCTTTTGTTTGTCTAATTGCGTGTTTTGGAGTGTGTAAATATTTCACGCTGTTGGGTTTACTACACTCACAAATGTAAGAAGACCATGGTTGTGTATCATTATTGAACATGATGGCTGCAAGATGACTTTGATGAGCTACCCCGGCTTTATATTTTCCCAGTATCTTGCTTCAGACTGATCTTGGTGTTTCTGTGATGGACCTGAACCATGTCAACGTCTGCATCGACCAGCCGGCAGAGATGAAAAGCTGCGTCGTTGCAGTTATGGACTTTTTGGACTATTTTACACGCTTGAGGTGTCTTTGCTGTCATGAACTTTCTGGACAAATTTCAACATATTACTGATGTTTTCTTTTATTGATGTTCAGTATGTTTTGTGTACTGTTACCCAATACTAAATCTATTGCACCATGGTCATCCTGGAAGGGGGATTACCACTTATGAGGCCCCTTTCAAGGTTTCTTATTTTCCTCATTCTGAGGTTTTTAAGTTTTTGTATTATACTGTTACTGTAGTGGCATGTTGGTTTAAGATAAGGGATTGGTGTAATTGTAACCTGTGCAGTCCTTTGAGACATCTTATGATTTAGGGCTATACAAAATGTGACTTGAATTGACTTTTGGTGAGCAGAAGAAAGCCAACAATTTTCTAGGCTGTGTTGATTACTCTCTGTATCTTTGATTTGTTTTTATCAGTCAAGAAAAGAATGTGAAAATATATATATTTTTTATAATTATGAATATTAACTCGACTCTGCCTCTCATAAAAATGCTCTGGAACTATATATTGGGTTGAACTGAAGGTTATTCCATTATAAATAGGGACTACTCGACTGCAGCGTTGTGCAGTGAGGTTCTTGTGTAGTGGGAACAGTTCAATTAACAAATAAACGAACCTTCGTCCATACAACGAGAAAAATATGACTGGATGCCTTGACTTGCAGTTAGCTACTAATATTATCATTAATTCTATTGCTTGGGACTGAGGTGTGTACCAAATCCAAATCCTTGGTCTCACTATCAGCCTCTGCTAGAGGCAAGATAATTGTGTGCCTCACTCCACATCTATATATATATATATATATATGGGCAGCACGGCGGCGCAGTGGTTAGCGCTTGTGCGGCACAGTTCATGTCTCGGGAACCTGTCGTGGGTTCAAATCCAGCTCCAGACTTCCTGTGCGGAGTTTGTATGTTCTCCCCGTGCTTGCGTGGGTTTCCTCCGGGCACTCCGGTTTCCTCCCACATTCCAAAAACATGCATTTCAGGTGAATTGGCCGGTCTAAATTGTCCCTAGGTGTGAATGAGCGAATGAGCTGTCTGTCCCTGTGTGCCCTGTGACTAGGTGGCAACCAGTTCAGGGTGTCCCCTGCCCACTGCCTGGAGATGGCTGGGATGGGCTCCAGCCCCCCCGCGACCCTAATGAGGATAAGCGGTATGGCTAATGAGATGAGATGAGATATATATATATATATATATATATATATATATATATATATATATATACATATATATATATATATATATATATATATATATATATATATAGGCGGGTCCTATATATATATATATATATATATATATATATATATATATATATATATATATATATATATATATATAATATATATATAGGCGGGTCCTATATATATATATATATATATATATATATATATATATATATATATATATATATATATATATATATATATATATATATATATATATATATATATATACTGTATATACCGGAGCCATATCATCCTAGTGGGAGGTGGCTACAGTCAAGAACACGTTCACATGTTTGACTCTTTCTGGGAGATTGATACCGTGGAGGGGATTCCCAGCCCCCTCGCTCAACTTAACTGATGTGGTGCAACATCTCGCTGGGAGCCATTAAATGACCGAACCCCCCAATTCCAACACCTAAATACTGAGCAAGGAGTCAACAAGTACCAATGACCAATGACTCGAACTCACTACCTTCCAGTCTCGGGGCGGGCGCCTTACTCCCAAGGACACCTAGCTTGTTTCACCAAACGGGTTTTTTTTAAAAATACATTATGGAAATTGTGAAGTTACTTTTAATGATGAAACAAACATTACGAGTGAATAAATATAACTCATCTCATCTCATCTCATTAGCCGTACCGCTTATCCTCATTAGGGTCGCGGGGGGGCTGGAGCCCATCCCAGCCATCTCCGGGCAGTGGGCAGGGGACACCCTGAACTGGTTGCCAGCCAATCGCAGGGCACACAGGGACAGACAACTCATTCGGTCATTCACACGTAGGGACAATTTGGACCGGCCAATCCACCTGAAATGCATGTTTTTGGAACGTGGGAGGAAACCGGAGTGCCCGGAGGAAACCCACGCAAGCACGGGGAGAACATACAAACTCCGCACAGGAAGTCTGGAGCTGGATTTGAACCCACGACAGGTTCCCATGACATGAACTGTGCCGCACAAGCGCTAACCACTGCGCTGCTATTTAATATATTTTTGATTTTACATTTCCGTAACGACAAGTGAGGCACAGCCAAAGGCGACACGTTGGAGACCTTTGGCCTAAAATAACCTCATATACCCCCGAGTTTCATGCACCCTCATTTAAGAAGCACAGAATTAGACAATCCACATACTTTTAGAGTTGCAAACCTCTTGCTCTTCAAAAAATACAATTTTGGGAAAAGTCCACTCCAGAAAAAAATGTGTTAAAAATAATTCTCATGCAGTCCCATTAATCGAAACACATTTTTATTTCTATTACTAAATTAAGACTCCTTGTGATTAAGGGCTATACAACTAAACATGACTTGAGTTGACTTAAAGCTTCCTGTTTTTAGTAAATTCCTCAAGGCTGTCCCTTTGTCCCTTGATGTTAAGGGAAAATGTACATCACACTTGATAAGAAAGCAGTTTCAGAAAACCAGTAATTTCCAAATCTCCTGAAGATCGGTCATTCCAGTAATATTTTCAGGAAACTTTGTCAGAGTTTGGCTGTTCCTGGAATTTAGAAACATATAAGCCTGCAGACCACACCGGAACATTAATTGATTGCAGCAAAGTTGCAATCATCGTGAATTCATTTCTGCATGACAGCATAATTTTTCGACCTCTTGTACCTTGGTGTGCCAGCAGGTGACGCATTGCACTCATTGATTCTTGACTCGTGTTTGCAGGCGGTGAGCCATATGGCCGTAACCTTCCACAGCAGCAAAATAGGCCAAAGAAAAGTCAACTTTGCTGAGCACTTGTGTCCCCAGGAGCCAAGGGCATTGTTTTGGCATGGACAGAGGGGACATGTCCTCACAAATATCGAGCAATCACTGCTTTGTCCCCACCAATACCATGTGATAACTTGAAAAATGCACTATGCCCCCATTAAGGGTGGGGGTATTCATCCAAATATCGCTTTTATCGATGCTAGGTGAGTAGTTTGATCAGATGGATAGTAATCTCCTGGGACCATTTTGACTAGCACAATAGTAATGCTGTTGGTTAATTGGAAGATTACACATTTATTATAACTTTTTAATCTAATCAATTGTGTTTACACTTTCTCTTCACTGCTGGGTTTATTTTTAAAATGTTGTACAATTAAAATATTTTTGGCAGGACCAGAACGGAGACAGGACCCACTTGTGTGCGTTTCTCTTAGGTTTATTGGGAAGAAGGAAAAGGATAGTACACACGATCCGTAGATCGCTGGTCGCTGGGAGCAGGTTGCTCGGACGCGTAAGTGGTTTTTCCGTGGCGAGCGATGGCGGTGTCAAGAGAGAAAAAAAAACAGATCAGTAGCCGGGACGGGGGAGCAAAAATCATGGTCGAGATAAGAAAAAGTTGTCGTAGCCGGGAAACAGACGGTAATCAGAACAGGAGAGAGTCAGGGTCGAAAAGCTTGCCTAGCGTAAGCTGAGGTTCGCCGACAGACTGACAACCGGTGACAGGAAGACGGGGGCATAAAGAGTGACGGATAGCCAATCAGCGTCCGAGGCAGTTGGCGCCAAAGGAGCAGGCTCAAGTGCCTCGCATCAGCAATCATGGCAATTTCAGTTGACTTGTTGACATTGTTAAACAGTATTTGTAATTTTGATATATTGCTGTTATTTTGTTTTGTTTCATTTTTTTTTTCTCCTGATTCTTCGTCCCTCTTGACTTTTTGTTCCGGAATAGTTATTTATAAAAAAAAAATTATATCGTTAATTGGACAGTGTGTATTTTTTGGACCACTAAACGATGCTGTACTGTGTAGTGAAAAGCACAAGGAAAAATACCAACTACAGTGACATAAATCACCATGTTTCTTGTCTTTTTCCTCAGCCTGTTGGAGGTTTTGAGTACCCGGAACAGGAATATGGCCGACAATGATGTTAGCGGATAGGTGAGGCTCATGATATGTCAAATAAATGCACATTTCTGAATGTAGATTCATATGACAGTTCCTGTATTTTTACTTATAATTCAAACCAATATTGTTTCCTTTTTAACTAATGATTTTTTTCCCACTAGGAGGCACTAAATAGTACATAGTCTCCCTTTAAAGTTTGCATTGTGGCTATTTAATTAAAAACAATCCCTAAAATCTTTTTGCTGTGTTTTTCGTAATTATAAGCTAACACAAGGGTGGAGAGGTTCAATTATTCAATGATCATGAAATTTCCAGGAAAAGGTATCAGTATAAGATAGGTATCAATCAATACCAGCTTGTATTTACTAAGATCAGATTCATCCAAAATTGCAAGTATCACCCACCCTTAGTTCCAGGCATCTTCGAGCAACAATTGATTAGTTCTCACAAATATTACGTGATCTAGTAAAAGAATATGCTATTTCCCCTACAATGACAAGACCAAACTTGTGTCCTTGGCCTGGAAAGATAAAATACAAAAACAACAGAGAATCTTCCCCCAGAAAATCATAGGAACAGAAGTTTGGAAATGAAATGGATTTACAGACAACAACAAAAAAAATACTGAGAGAAGGTCAGTAAAATAAAATAATAAAAAACAGAGAACAAAACGTGCTAGCAAAAGGTTAGGAGAGCAGTCACTAAGTAACGAAGTAAAAAAAACAACTTCACACCCAGTGAGATAAGAAAGAACTCGACAAAATTAAACAAAAGGTGATGTTATAGGAATAGTCAAGTCAAGTCACATTTATTTGTATGGCCCTTAATCACAAGATGTATCAAAGTACGGCACAGGATTACAATGACACCATCCCCTGATCTTAAACCAACATGTGGGAGAGGAAAAACTCAAAATCTTGGCACGAGGAGAATAAGAAACCTTGAGAAGTGGTAATCCCCCTTCCAGGATGACCAGGGTGCAATAGATTTAGCATTGGGTAACAGTACACTCAACATAATGACCGTCAATAATAGAAACAATAGGTAATATCTTGAAATTTGTCCAGAAAGTGCATGACAGCAACGATGCCTCAAGCCTGTAAAATAGCCCAAAAAGTGTGCTGGTCGATGCCGGCATTGACATGGTTCTGGTCCAGATGCTGGACTGCTGACTCCTCTCAAATCGTTCTCGTATAACCACCAGCCATGCAGTCGGAAAAAGACAGGAAAAGAAAAGTATGAGGTAGGCATAAATCATTAACTATTGAATAGAAGTGAGTCTTAAGTCTAGATCTAAAAACCTCCGAAGGCAGACTATTACACAGCACCGGGGCTCGGATGGAGAACCCTCTCAAGCCTGCAGACTTCTTCTTGGCTCTTGGAGTCACAAGTAGACCGGCATTTTCCGAGCGGAGGCTCCAAGCAGGAACATAGGGGGAAACCAAATCAGAGAGATAAGAGGGCGCAAGTCCATGCAAACATTTGTATATTGAAGGATTTTATACATTTGACTATAACGGATTTTATACATTTGACCATAAAGGATTTTTATACGATTGACTCATAACGCAATGAAGATTTTCATTGAGTGGGCTTTAATTCAATGACAGGGCAGGCAGTTCCAAATGCATAACATTTTGTCTAGTTCTGTTGATAACAGGACGCGTGAGTGTGCTGACACAGAATGTTCCAGACATCAAGATGCTTGTCTATGAGATTGTGAAGCCCACGTTGGGCTTCCTTGGCACGCCCATGGGAGTAGCCGGCACACCATTATGCGGGGAGAAGATGGCCAATAGGAAAAAGCTAAAGGACTGGAGAAGAAGGCTACACACTGATTCTAACATCGCTAATTCGGCCGTTTTCGATGGAGTACACTTAGTTAAATCCTTAGGGAAAATAAAACTGCCCCCGTGTGGAAATGTCAGCTTCCTGATAATTTTTTCCCTCAAGAAACGAGCACGCATAAATTGTTGGAGGAATATAGTTTGTGATTAGTTAATGGAGTCAGATAACTAATTCGAAAAATTTAGTAAACGGTTCATTTTGATAATTTAATTCCCAACAATGTTAATAAGAGAACCTTAAAGTCACATCTTAAGCAGACTGGGAGCCAGTGCAAGTCAGCTAATATAGGAGTATTATGCTATACAATAAATCTCAAAGGGCTGTACAGACAATACACAGACATCGTCAACATGATGTATAGGTATCAACAGAGTGTCAGGTGTACAGCTTCCTGAGGTCAAAATCAATTATAAGATATTGAATATGAGTTTTAAACCTAGATTCAAACACTTCCACTGAAATTGTATAGTGCAATAAAGAACTGTGCAGCTGTAGAAAATAAATCACTGAGCTGAGCTGAATTTCACTTGTGTTCATACAACCAACTTGAGGGTAGATTCTGCCCAAATTGTCACGACCAGAACAGAAGTGGGACTCAGATGTGTAACGTTAATCACCAGTTTATTGAAGTAAGAGGAAAGGCAGCGCCCGCGATACGGTGCTCGCTGGACGCGGGATGCAAGCCGCTCACGGGATTGGTACGTGTTCCAAATGCGGGATTAGATCTTCCAGAGCGTGAGATTGTAGCGTAGTAGACAGAAAAACAGGTCATTAGCCGGTATCGGAGATCAGAATGTGGTCGGGGTCAAAAAACGGGTCGTTAGCCGGGACGGGAGATCAGAACGTGGTCGGGGTCAAAAAAACGGGTCGTAGCAGGAGACAAACAGGGAAATCAGGAACGGACGAGTGGAAAACGGGTGACAAAACGGGACCGACGGGAGTCAGAGTCAAAAATGCTTCTTTTGTGAAAACAGAGGTTTGCTGACGGGATGACAACAGGTGAGTGAAAGAACTGAGCTTAAGTAAGATGGGGAACCAATCAGGTAACTAACAGCAGCTGGCGCCAAACGAGCGGGCACAAGTGAGTGTAATGAGTCATCATGACACCAAATACCAAAAATGTCCAGTCTTAATCCTTTTCTTGGTTCTGTGTATTCTCCCTAAGGTGTATAAGTGTGGTGTCTCCTGCAGAACACTGAAACAAAACATAGGCATACTACGTGTGATCATAACTAATTAGCAATCCAGAGACACTTTGGCAATAATACAAGACCATGGAAAAATACCTGAATCGCAAGAAACCACACTGAGCCAGAAATATTTAGCAAGATCAATAATCTGGTAAGCTTGTTGAACACTATATAAAAAGAAACTAATGAGATGCGTCATACTTTTAGCAGGCACTGAAAGAAAATCGACACGACTAAAGGCAGGGCATGACTATCTTACAGTTTTGGCATTTTGGAAAAGTTTTTTTTTTTTTTTACAAGGACAGTGTCTATTATTCAGCACCTCCTGGGGGCAAAAGAAATAATTTATTAAAAAACAAAAACATTGATTTAAATATTAAAGGGACATTGTGTATTATTGAGCTTATCCTGGTGGTTAAAAAACTACTTTTATTCATTAAAAAAATATTGATTCCAGTAATGAGCAAAAAAACAAGTATCATATAGTATGCACATTTTAAATTCTTACAGGTTTTACAGACCATGAAGCTCACCTAGAGGGAGCTGACTTAATTTTCTGCCCGGAAAATAACAAACCTTGTAAAACGCACACTCGCGAAACGTCCCCGGTTCGAGACAGGCCTGGAGAGGAATGGGCGGCACCAGGCTGTACTTTCCCAAGAACCACCACCCCTACGACTCTAGTGGTTAAGGGATCCAACAAACCAACCAATGAACCAAAACGCATGGCAAAAAAAGAGAAGAAAATTGATATGGTTTGGTCATTTTTAGTCTCCATTTCATACTTATGCTTTGTAACAGTTCTTGGTTGCGCTATATAATTACAGCACCATCTACTGATCCAATATTAAGCAATAAAAAAAAAAAATCAAGAAACGTTATACAAACATGATTTTTAAAATAAAATGACATTTCTATTAATTTAACATTGCATAAGCCTCACCTAGAGCGAGCTCACACAATCATCTGATATCTTGCTGCTACGAGTACTTGAAATAAAAAAAACCTTGCGGAGAGCTGGGCAAACAAAAAAATTAAAATGTGAAAAAAAAGGACAGAAAAAAATTGTGCAGTTTGGTCACTCTGAGACTCCGTAGTTTGTATTCAACCAATCTATTAGATTGCATGGCACAATACAGCGACATCTATTGGTCAAATAATACACACAGTCCCTTAAAAACACAGTTTTTGCTAAGCTTATTCAAAAGGCTATATGTTTTATGCACCGAAAAGTGGTACTAAAATTATATACAGTAAGTAATCTGTTTTTTTTTTGCGGGGGTTGCTTTTCCAAAAGATACCCCTCATAGTCAAAACCAGTGAAGTACAAATATAGATTCCTTTATCATACACGCTATTGTAAATTCAAACCAATTTAAAAAAAAATCCATTTACTGACACAAACGCATGAACATGAACCGGAACAGGAGGAGAACCCAAATGCGTGACGTTTCTCACACAAGCCTTTATTTTACGGGGAATGGGGGCGGCAGTAGCTCAGGAGGTAGAGCGCTCGTCTTGGGATCAAGTGATCCCAGTTCGAATCCCGGCTTGTCCGTGTTACATGTCGAAGTGTCCTTGGGTAAGAATCTGAACCCCTAATACCCCCAATAAGCAGGTTAGCGTCTTACATGACTGCAATACAAGGCCGCTATTGGGACATGTGTAGCACATTGTAAAGCGCTTTGGGAAGTCATTGACTTGAAAAGCGCTATAGAAATGCAGATCATTTCATTTCATGCAGGTTAACCCAAACGACAGTGATTCGGCGATCGTTGGGAGGAAGATGTAAGGCAGAAGTCTGGCGTGGAATGACAGGAAGCCAGCAGCTGTCCAGATAGATACCAATTGCACGAGCAGATATCGGACAGATGAGGTCGATACCTGACAGGACGGGACAGACAGGATTGATATCAAAACTGGATACCAAGATTAAACAGGACAAAATAGACGGGAGCAAAACTGAAGATCGATATTAAACAGGACAAACTAGCTGGGAACAATACCGGACAGGAAACCAGCAGGAAACCGGACAGAGTCAAAACCTACGTCTTGCGGGGGCAGAGGTTCGTTGACGGACTGAGTGAGAGCACTGAGCTTAAATAGAAGGGGAAGCCAATCTGTCAACGAGCCGCAGCTGGCGCCAAACGCGCGGGCCCAATTGGGCGTCATGGCAATTGTGACATGTTTGACAAATCCAAATACTGTACCATACAATCATTTTTGTTGTTTTTACACAACTTATTTACCATCAAAGTATGATTTTAAAAATAATCTTGCTTCATGTTGTATTGCACTAAAACGTCGAAAATGATTTCAGGACAATATCCTTAATTCAGATTATATTTTGTCACCATCGTGTGGGCGTTATTGACAGAACAAAAATGTGGCATAAAGATGCTTTTACCTTTTTTTAGCATGTGGAGAAGTCCAAATTTTTTGGCGATAGAAAGCATCTTCCTTTTCCTTTTGGTGCTATTAATTGTGTTTTGACATCGTGGCTTTTAGAAAAAACTCAAAATTGAAAATGATTTTCGCATACATAATGAAGTTTATCAAGCTGTTTTAGGAATGTGTACAACTTAGACTGCAACATTATTGACACACAGGCAGACCAAGGCAGAAAAGCGTCAAGGCGACCGTTCATCCTTTCAGAATGCACAGTGAAAATCCGCAAAGTAATGAAACTGCTAAAAGTACACAGTGATACAGCAAGGGATTACTGTATAATGTTCATTTAGGAAACATTCTCGTTAGCAACCGGTTGAAACACAAATTTAATCCCATTTAATCAAAGTCTCCTCATTGAAGTCTGATAACCGTTCCAACAGAATAGAAATATGACGTCATGGTCCTACTACCATCAGGAATCTCAAGTGACTCAAATGAGTTTGAAAGAATTATCGAACGTTGAATTGTTCTGCTTGTCCCCATTAGAATTTCTCATTTCCAAAGCGTTCGGAAATGATTATGCAAGCTCCGGCTATTATGACAGATAATAACTGTTATAAATGTCCTGACGCATAGTGTGGGTTTAGAAAATGCGCATTGTTTTAAAGGTTTGATGATTATCGTAAATGTAGGCACAGAGAAAAGGGGCCACGGGGCCTCAGGGTCACGGAGAACCATCAGAAAAACAAAAACAGGGGGGACATTGTGAGTAAAAATGTTCTTGTTTTAATGAATGGTGGAATATTACTTATGTCACAGTAATTACTGACAGAAGCTTTTAAAATAACCATTAATGCTGGGGGCAAAGGTTGTAGATTAAATGGATTCAGACTTGGACAAAATTCCCCCCTCCAGATAAAAGGTGGAATATGTATTTAGATAAGGCCTCTTTAGATGTTTTTTTGTCATTTTTAGGTATTCTTGGCAATTTTTCACGTGTTTATGAGTCTGTTTTTTTTGGGGCCCACTCTCAATACTTGTACTGTAGTCAAGTTTCAGTTATCAAAATGAGTGTGTGAGGTGTATATGTTTGATGTAGAAAATCATTATGATTGAAACGAATTATTCTTTACTGAAATTAGTAAACAAATTCGCCTCTAGGTGTTGCTTGCGCTCCCCCATAAATATATTTTTTTTCTGAAGGATGTTAGAACTTCCACACTGGTAAATTACTTTGAGTTCCTTGAGTTCTGATACAAATTACTAATCCCAAGAATATGGATTCAATGAACCAGGCTGATTGAAATAGGACACACAATTTATTAACACAGAGAATTATTGCTAGGGGGAATATAGGGGAGGGGGAAGCGCCGGAGATTACTGGAGTTTTCCACCACTGAAAGTCTGAAAGAAAGTTTCCTCTATAATGCTAGTCGATTTGTGGAGATTCCTTGTACAAAAAAAAATGCTCAATCCTAAGAACCAGCAAACATGGAGTTAAATCTGAAACTGTCATCTTAATTCTTGTTGTGGAGGGATTTGATTTTGTGCTCCTAAGGCTCGCAACGAGTAGCCCATGTGCCAAACTCAAGGCAGCAGTGCAGGCCCGCATGGCTGCACCATCTGGCCGACGTGAGATGAGTTAGTCAGGTAGGTGAAAAAGAGGACGAGCTATTGATCAGCTCCTCTTTTTATACGGACCAGGGACGCTTGACCAGATTATGCCTCTTTGGGCACGGTCTCGGATATCTGATACCACCAGGATTGGATGACGGTGTTTGAAGTTGCTAAACTTGTAAGAAAGCCAAAGAAGTGAGAAATTAGCGTTATGTCCTGTATTCGAAAATGTACCTCCAATCGACATAATTATGTACGGTGAGAACATTATTTTATCAATGCGTTGCCTTGGATGTTTTTATTACATTCAAAACTTCATGTTGTCAGATTCATTATGGTACATGGTGAATTGGTATGTCCGGGAATTGTCCAGAAGGGGACGTAGTCGTTCCATCCATTCCAACGTGACTTATTTGAAACAAGGAATGTGAGAGTCATTTTTGTGCTGGGCTTATTTGCTCTACAGGTGCGTCATTGGAGGTGCCCTTAAAAAATTAGAAAATATAATATTTTCTTTATTAACTCATTCTCACAAATAAGACGGGCCTGAGCGAGCCAATTTTTGCCATTTTGACTCCTTTTTGAAGGCCTACGGAAAATTTTGGTCTGTAGCTACATAGAAAATGGGCATATCAAGTATGTTTCAAGATGTTACCATTGTTTAGTCAGGTCAAGTCAAACATTGCTAAGTTTATTGAAATACATCTCGTTTCCAAGAAAACTTCTGAGACAAACGGCTTTTTGCGAAAAGATGCATTTCAAATACTTTGGTGCCTTTTTATTGCATTTATTGTCATTTTATTATAAGTCAAGTAAAGTCATGCTTGTTTGTATAGCGTCCAAACAAGAAGCAAAAACCAAACCTGACATGGTGACATAATGTAGGATGGAAGTGGCATGGAAATGGCAATGATCCACTCGGTGTGTTGTCCAAACAGTCCTTATAAATGGCCCAGGGAGATCACTGTCTGGTGTGGGGAGATTGGTCACAGGTGAGTCTGCTTTCAAACTCGGTTAGCGCCCTCTAGGGGAAGGTTGCATACCAGATGCTGACCTTACTGACTGACTTACTATATTTTATAACTTTTTGGCGTGGAGAGGTATGGGCGCCACCAGGCTATACTTGCCAAAGTCACACCACAGGAAATGGTGCCCCCATTACCCTAGTGGTTAAGAGAATCATATGTTATGATAGGTTATTGTTTTTATTCATTATATTCATACAATATTTTAGATTGTATTCAGACAATATTCATGAATTTATTTATGAATTATTGGAAAATATTCATATTTCATTTTTAACATTTGTATACATTTCCACATTTTTACCTTTTGACTTTGTTTTACTTGGCACTGAAAGGAAAGGCCCTCCAATTTCGTTTTACCTGTATAATGGCAATTCATTCATTCTTTCATTTGTTCATTCATTTTGGCTTCTGTGTTAAAGCAAATTATGTAGAATATACACCACAGCAAAGACAATGCAATGTTTATGTTGTGATAACACTGACCTCTGCTGGTAGACATTTTACTGCAACTTCGAAGAGCCTGGAGTGATTTTTATTTTTATATGGAGGAAGGGGGTCAAGACTGTTTTTTCAAAAAAGATATTCTGTTTCCAATTTTTTTTAGCATATTTCAGTAAAACAATTGAAAATTTTATTTTAAAAAATCATAAAAAATGCAGGGGAAATATATACGTATTTTACTGTGACTTAGAATAACCTTCAATTATATTTATTATTACTTGGGGGATCAAAATCTATTGATGTATTATCTCCTTATTTTGAATGTCTACTAAAATTTAAAGCATTTGCAAAGCAGTGTCTTCGTCATTTCTTCTTACATGTTAATATATTTTTAACCGGTAGAGAGCGCAAGTGAGCTTTAATTTTGTCTTTTTGAAAAGCATCTTGTGCCATTTTTAATGTGTCCTTGAGCAAGAGGGCTTCATCCTTGCCAGATCCGCTCATTTGGATTTATAAGAGCATGAATCACACACGCAAGCCTATTGCACATACACGTAGCCGACAAAAAAAAAGCATCATTTCTTCTTTTTTTGAGGACACGCTCATCCCAACTACAAAAGAAGCATTTTTTTCACGCGGTCTCGTAATTAGATTGCTTTATTTTCAAATTAAAAAACCTGCGAAATCTTACAAAGCAATTATATAAGCCGCACTGTGAATTGGCTAATTAGTGTGCAGCGGTTTTGATTCCTCCATTTATCACAACAAGCCTCCCAAATGCAATGCTAAGAGACACAATTTCATATACCCTTTGCATCATCTTCATCCTCCTTTTACAGGAGCAATAGCTTCCACAACCCTTTTCAATTTTTCACCCAGGCCCTAAATCGCTCATCCACTTCATTTTCTCCAATTTAGTCCGCTTCCATCCTCTTTCGATCTCTCACCCATCTTAAGTGATGGGAATTCTGGCTCTTTTTAGAGAACTGGCTCTTTGGGCCTCGCTGAAAAAAAGAGCCGGTCTTCAGATTTTTATTATTATTTTGAACTGATATTTCGCCAATAATTATGAAATACTATGCAACAAATTACTTTATTTTGACAATGTTTTATGCTAATATATAATAATAGCCTTTTTTTGTTTGACATACATTAAAAGTTTACCTAATGTAAACCTTCGAATGGTTTGTACTAGGCTAAAAACAAACAGATGAGGCCGTTGATATAGAACAATCACGAGGGGGCGGAGGAGAAAGATGAAACAAAAACAGAGAGAGAGAGAGAGAGACAGAAAGAGATAGAGAGAGAGAGAAAGAGAGAGAGAGAGAGAGAGAGAGAGGGGGAGAGAGAGAGAGAGAGTGACTGAAAGAGGGACTGAAAGGGACTAAAAGAGAGACTGAGAAGGATACAAAGAGGGAGAGAGAGAGAAAATGAGAGAAAAAGAGAGAGAAAGAGAGAATGAGGGACGCAGAGAGAAAAAGTAGGAAAAATAAATGGGGAAACAGAGAAAGAGAAAACAAGAGAAAACAAGAAAAAAGGGGGGAGAAAGAGAAAAGAGAAGGGTTTAATGGGGAAATAAATAAAAACACAGAGAGAGAAATAAAGAAAGACAATTGAAAAAGAAAACGATAGATAGAAAGCGGAAGAGAGAAAGACAGGAAAAACAAAGAGAGAGAGATAGGTTACGGAGAACAAGGAGACAAAAAGAGAGGGAGAAAGGGGGTAGAAATAACAAGAGAAATAAAAAATTACGAGTGAAATAGAAAGGGAGAAAGAAAGAGAGAGAAAATGAGAGTGGGAGGAAGAGAGGCAAAGAGAAAGAGTGAGAGAGAGAGTAAAATTGAGAGAGAGGAAAAAACAGAAACATAGGAAAAAAAGAGAGACAATATTAGAGAAAAAGAGAGGGAGAGAGAACGCAGGAAAGAAAGCAGATAAATAGATAATTAGAGAGAGAGTAACTAAGAGAAAAATAAATAGAGAGATGGATAAAGAGAGGAAGATACAAAAGAAGAGGATAAAGGTGAGAGAGACCATGAGAGAAAAAGAGAGAACAGGGAGAGAAAAACGACAAACACAACGAGAGGGATAGGAAGAGAGAGAGAGAGTAATAAAGTGAGGGGAAAAATGAGAGATAATAATAAGAAGAGAGAAAGACAGAAAAACAAATACAGAAAGATTGAGGCAGAATGAGGGAGACAAAGAGAGAGGGAGAGAGTGAAAAATAAGGAAAGAAATATCGAAAGAGAAAGAAAGAAATAGAGAGAAACTGAGAGAGGGAGAAAGGGAGAGGAAAAGGAGGAGGGGAATCAAAATAGAGAGAAGAAGCGAGAACGAATTGCGGGGGAGCTGGCTCCTTATTGATGGATTGATGGGGAGTCGGCTCTTGTAGTTCAATGCAAAGAGCCGACGAAAGAGCCGTTTTGCTCGAACGATCCCTCCCCTCCACAGCGTGTGTTGCGGTCACACTGTCAGGCATGTGAGGTGAGTGAAGGACTTATGTAATGTGCTCTGCCGCCTTCCTTCTCATCTTTCGTCTGCTGTTAATTTGACAATTACCCGGCAGGTCGCCCCTACCACAGCCCTTCCATTTTACCCATTCCCCTGCCATACGCCAAAGACTTAAGGCCGTGCAGGGGGGAATTCGTGTCTTTACTCAAATGGTTGGTGAATTGTCCTTACCGTAGCTTTCGAAATACACAGCGCACCTGATTAAAAGTCGCATGCTCAAATTTAAGAACAAAACCCAATTTCGTCTTTGTACAAGCCGCACTGGATTTACGCCGGTTTTACCTGCAATAAAAATAAACTCATTCATGTCCGTTTCTTTTCAGATTATGTGACCATTCAAGATTGTGGATAGTGCCAGATTGCAACACAGACCTCGGTTTTTGTGTTGTTGTTTGTGGTAAAGAATAGAATAGAATTTACTTTTATTGTAATTCTTTGTAACCACGCACACGGAACGAAATGTCGATACACCTGACCCATATAGTTAAATTGCAGCGAGCCGATGCAGCCGCAGCCAAACAGGGCGCCACCATTTTAGACCCAACTACTGTGTTGGGAGTCATTAGGTGACCAAACCCCCCAATTCCAACCTTTAATGCCGAGCGCCAAGCAGGGAGGCAATGAGTACCAATGTTGTAAGTATGACTCGGCTGAGGCTTGAACCGACACATTTCCCAATAGCGGCCATGCAGCCATGTAAGGCGCTAACCTGCTTATTGGGGGCATTAGGGGTTCAGTGTCTTACCCAAGGACACTTCGACATGTAACTCGGGGGAGCCAGGATTCAAACTGCGATCTCTTGATCTCAAGACGATCGCTCTACCTCCTGAAGGACCAGATTGCATTCTCTTTATATTGTTCCTCGAGGACTAAAGGAAACTTAAGCAACCTCACATTGATATCAGTGATACCAAAGACAAGTGTAGCGTTTTTTGATCGCTAATTGCATTGATGTTCGATTTGGATGTACAAATTGAGGAATTGATTTGTGAGTGAAAAAGTTGAAATATCTTGTGTACATAGTTCATATTGATCAAAGTATCGACAAACCTCCCGCTTTGCTCCTGTTATGTAGTATATGAATAATGTTGGCAAAAACATGGGCTGATTTCTCTGGAAGGGCATCATAAATGTCTCCAAACATCACGGCGGTGATTTGTGTTTAGAGTGCATACATTGTGCAAAGGAGCAGCTTGCAGCTTTCCTCAATGCCGCCACAAAAAACGCATTTATTGCCACTGTGTTTAAAATGTAGCAAACAAGTAGCGGCTTGTAGTTAGCAAATCACGGAAGATTTCTTGGAAGGAATGTCAGACAAATCACAGATAAGTTTCCAGTCAAAAATCGGCAACGAAGGAATGTGTTCAGATTGAACTAGATTAAAAAAAATAATTTTTTACAGGGACCACAGCAGTTTTTAATAGTAGTACAGTGGGAGATAGATAAATACACAGTATAATAGACAGTACTTGTACCTAAAAATGTCTCTACATACAAAAGTTTTAGGTTACAAAGTACCTGAGAAGGAAAATATTACCTCTGGTTACAAAGGCGTTTAAGGATACAAAGTAAAAAATACAGTACTATACGCGCTGCCATTCGCCGAAACCTCTAGGCCTGAATCCCTGCATGCTCTTCGTGTCCCCTCTCCGCTCTGTAAACACTTGGCAAACAGGTGTGTATGCATGAATCCTGGCATGCTCTTCATGTCCCCAGTTAAAGTTAAAAGGTAAATGAATATATTTATAAATACCTTTGTTCTTTTTATTTTTGTATATTATATGTCTCTTGTTTAATTTTCATTGCGCGGTTAACTAATTTTAACGGGTGTTAGTTCCTTGTTCTGATGCTCTTTTACGATTTATTAAAAATATCATACCTTTGTGGGGCTTGGAAAGAATTAGCGCCTTTATATTTGAAAGTCGTCTCTACTTACAAATCTTCCAGGTTACATAGCTACTCCCATCGGAGATACCACTGTTCTTTATATTCCATTATATATATTATCATTATATTTCCATTTTTAGTCAGCGGGGCGATAAAATGACTGACAGATTGCATGGGGTCCTCAGCCCACCAAGTTTCATGGCTTGCTGACGCACATCCGGGCACAAACACTTAATAAAGAGCCTCATTGTTTTTCATTTTGATGTGTTAGTAGGCATAAAACATAACAGACAAAAACAAAACAAGAATTATTGGGAGCTCATTAGCCGTCGCTTGGCTCCATTAAGGGAGGATTAACGTCATCATTTTTATTGCTGCGTTTGTGCGTTGCAGGAATCAGCAACCCCATAGAGGATGCAGCATCTCCAAATCCGACAACCTTACTTATCCCAAGGAATACATAGGACCGATCCTGGAAAAGAGAGAAAAGGAAAAAAGGAAGTTAGAGCAAAAGACGTTAAAAGACACAGATAGGGAAAGGGACAAACAGCAACAAAGGAAGAGAAACAGAGAGACACAGAGAGTGAAATAGACAGTGGGAGAAAATGGGTGGGAAAGAAAGAGAGAGGGAGAGAAAGAGAAATAAATACAAGTACAGCGTCTTTGTGAGAGGCAGCTGGCTTTGGCAACATCAAGTTGACATATTTCAACCTCCAGCTTGTTTTTCTCTTGCGCTTCTCTGAGTGTTGTCTCGCGGGCCGGATTCCATCCCTTAGCGGGCCTGATCTGGCCCGCGGGCCGCCTGTTTGACACCTGTGCATTAGATGAATTAACACATACACAATTCACGTTATACCTAAATATATTACATAAATGCAACATATTCTTTTATTTATGCATTTTGTCTTTGACTTTGTCATTTATTATTTTTGGTATTTAGTTTCTAGTGTATTTTGTAATTTATTTCTCACAACACGCGTTATTCAAATGAGAAGGTGGGCCAGTTGCCAGAGCTTTTCACCTATTGGTTAAAAGCCGTTGTAGTTGATTGGTGCACTCGACGTTCCCACCTATGAAAATCTCAGTCAGTATGACCCAACCCTCGTTTGCGTACTATTTTGCCGTCACACAATACTTGATAAAACGCATGAGAGAATACATGATAAAATGCGCAACATTATACACAACTACACACAACACGCGGCAGAGTATACGACAAATTACACGTCAGGATACACGACGAAAAACATAACAGATTAAAAGACAGGATACACGACAAATGATACGACAAAATACACAAAATACCACAAGACAAAACACACAAAACAATACAGGACAAAATACATAACAAAAAAACACAACAAAATTAATGATAAAATACAAAAAAAAAAATACATGACAGAATACTGGACGGAATGCACAGCAGGATATACGACAAAATACACGACCAAAGAAATGACACATTACATAACAAAATACATGAAACTATACAGGACAAAATACACAACAAAATACAGGTACAATTTAATAATAAAATATACAAAACAATATATGACAAAATACAGGACAGAATGAATACATGACAAAACACAAATAAGCAAAACAAAATACCCGACAACCCACACGACAAATTACACGACAAGATACACTACAAAGTACATGGCAAAATACACAACAACACACAACAAACAGCAGAATAAACGACAGATTACACGGAAAATACAGATACATGACAAATGATACGATAAGATACATGACAAGTTACATGAAAAAATACACAAAACAATACAGGACAAAATACACAGCAAAATACACAAAACAAAAATATTGGATGGAATGCACAGCAGAATAAACGACAAAATACACAACAAAATACATGAAACTGTACAGGACGAAATACACAACAGAATACACGTACAATTTAATAATAAAATATACAAAATAATAATGACAAGATACAGGACGTAATACATGACAAAACACATGAAAAAAAACCCCAACAAAATACCTGAAAACCTACACGACAAATTACATATCAAGATACATTTCAAAATACATGACAAAATCACGACAAAGTACATGAAAAATTCCTCGGCAAAATACACGAAAGAATATATGACAAAACACAAGACAGAATAAATAACAAAATACCAGACCACATACACGACAAATTACATGACAAGATACACGCCAAAAACATGACAAAATACACGACAAAGTACATGACAAAACACATGAAACAACACAGGAGAAAATACACAAAGAAATACACCCAAAATAACCTGACAAAATACTCAACAAAATACACAAAATAATTCATGACAGAATTAATGACAAAACACAAGACAAAATACAAAACAAAATACCAAACAAAATACCCAACAAAATACACAACGAAATACACGACGAAATACACAACAAATCACATGAGGAAATACATGACAAAACACATGAAAAAATACGTAACATAATACCCGACAATATACACGACAAATTACATGACATGATACACTACAAAACATTAAAAATTCTTGACAAAACATATGAAACAACGCAGGACAAAATACATAAGAAAATATACTGAAAAAAACCTGACAAAATACTTGACAAAATAGACGACAGAATGACAAACACAAGACAAAACATATGAGATACACATGAGAAAATACACAACAAAGTACACGACAGAATACACAACAAAATACACAACTAAATAAACTACAAATCACGTGACCAAATCACGGGGAAATATAAGACAAAACCCCTGCCTGTCAGAAACCAGAAACGGAGACAAGACCCACTTGCGTTGGTTTTTCTCAGTTTTATTTAGAAGGAGGAAAAGGCTTGCGCCCACGATCTGGTGATCGTCGGTCACGGGTAGCAGATCGCTCGGAACGCGGAAGTAGCACTTCCGTGGCCAGTGAAGGCAGGAACAGGTCGATGGCCGGGATGGAGGAGCAGAAACGTAATCGAGTTCAGAAAAGGGGTCGTAGCCGGGAGTCAAACAGGAATCAGGACAGGATAGTCAGGGTCGAAAGGGCTTGCCTAGCGCGGGCTGAGGTTTGCAGACGGACTGACAACGGGTGACAGGAAGACGGGGTTTTAAAAAGAGATAAGCAGCAAATCAGCGTCCGAGGCAGTTGGCTTCAAAGGGGCCTTTCATCAGTAATCATGACACTGCCAAAACACATGGAAAAATATACAAAAAAATACACAAACAAAGTAATTGTAAAGGAACCAAAATAAAACATGACAAAATATAAAACAAAATAAACAACAAAATACATGACAAAATACACAGCTAAAAACAGTAGAGAATACATGACAAAATACACACAAAATACGCCAAAAACTACATGACAAAATACATCGGAAAATACCAGACAAAATACATGATTAAACAAATAATGACGAAATGAACAAATTGTACCATGATTGTTAAAATACATGCAAAAAATAAAGACATTGCATTTATGTCACACATTAGGCATTATGTTTTTATTTATGTGTTCATTTATAATTATGGCATATATTTGCAGGGATTTATGTCTTTACACCTGGCCAGAGTTAGGGTCTTCAAATGATAAATTTGTGGGCAAATGGTGGTTTGGGACCCCAGTTTTATACATTTATTTCTACATATGGCAGGATTGGTCCTCCATAAACAACTGTAACTGTGAATAAAAGATAAAAGAAAAGGGAATTTTGCAACTGTTGTAACTGTTTGCATTTCCTTGATTCTGCCCTTTAAGTTATGAAAACAATGGCAAGGGGCTGAGATGAGTTTTAGGTGAAAGTCCAGCAGCGACGGGCATGACTAATAATCTTGCGTATCGAATCTCGATGATGAGTTGCTGGCCTCATGGCCTCGTCACATGATCCCAAATAACCGCGACCTGAAGCAAAACTGTGTATGCAAGTAGGATAAAAAGCATGCATATCGACACATGAGAAACACACCCATACGATGTTTTCAACATGACTACCGTAAATTCCGGACTACAGAGCGCACCTGATTATAAGCCGCACCCACCACATTTCGGGAGGAAAACCGATTTTGTACATACACAAGCCGCACCTGTATATTAACCGCATGCGCCCACATCGAAAAAACGCAATACAAACACGAAATTAACCCATACCTGATACAGTCTAAAAAACACAGCCAGCAAAATAAACGGTAATGATACCGGTACTTTAATGCAGACCTGCAGAGTCCGGGTGCCCGTTGAAAGTAATCCAAGGAAAAAAGTGTATATTTCCAAAGGTAAGGGTGGGAAAAATATCTATCCACTATTGTCGGCCGCGTCCACAAACACGTCTCACCTTTACTCTACTTCCCGTCAGCCCGCGTTTGCGCCGGCCCTTCTTTCTCATTTGCTCGTGCAAAACATCAGAATACGTTTCTAAAATAAAGACATTACAAAAATATACAGTTGCAAATACATATTATACATGGTTACACATATTTACAAAGAAAGACGGTACACCGAGAGTTTTCAAAGCTTTAATAATAATATTGTAACTTTCATCCCAAATTGGCCTGTGAAGGGTAGCAAAACGCTACTAGCAACACGCTTGCAACACAGTAAACAGCTCTGTTAAAAAAACATACCGTACTTGTGGTAAACACGGTAAACCGTCCTCATCTTCCTCCTTACAACTGACGTCATCAAAGTGGTCTTCGTTCAGTATGGGAAAGGGGCTTGGTCATATGGACGTCGTCCCACGCTCCCTTATTCAAAAACACGCTAGCATCTCGCTCGCTAAGTAAAGTTTACGTGCGGTAGCTTTGTTTCCTTCTATCGGACTGCTCGATTGCGTTTAGCTTTAAAGTTACGACATGTGCCTTTCTTTTTGCAATTTGCATGATGAGGATATGTCTACGCTAATTTAATTTGTGCACAAGCTAAGAAGTTGCAGTCTAAATCTTACCTTTTGTACTCGAGCGCCGCTGGCGGCCGTTAGAAAAATTACATAAATTGGCCGCATCACTGAATAAGCCGCAGCGTTGAAAGTTTGGGAAAAAAGTAGCAGTTTATAATCCGGAATTTACGGTACTCACATTTTCATTTCAATAGCAAGGCACCTTGGCGTAAGGCATTTGGAGTCATGTGCTGCATTGAAGGGGTCAGCAACGTGCAACGCATTGGGACTCCTTAGTGGCTGTCTGGCGCTTTTTCAAGAATAATAATGGAAAATGATATGGTTTCTGTAGGAGGTCTAAGCAGAAAAAGAGAGGATGAGGGCTAGTGAGGATCAGTGCAACCGACCAGGATTCAACTTGGGAAACCCAAGAGTACACCAAACAAATGGACCCAAGAGATGGCCTGCTGAGTAAATGGTTCAAGAGCAGAAGTCTTTGTAGGACACGCCCCGACATGAAATTGCACCTCCATCAAATAGAGGAGTTAGCCCAAGAAATCCTACCAGTGCCTGGAAAATACAGGAATTACAGACAGTATAGAAGCTCTGATCAACGCAGCACAAGGCCATAAACACAAGAGCCGTAAAGGCAGAGATCAGACCCAGGATTCTGTCCGTGCAGGATTCAGTTTCGCCCCTGAAACATTCCAGCACATAGTGGCAGGGTGTCAGGCACCAGAAACGGAGACAGAACCCAATTATGTTCATTCGTTAGTTTTGCGGAGAAGGAGACGAAGGCTGGCACCCACGATCCAGTGATCGTTGGTTGTGGGGAGCAGGTCGCTCGGAACACGGAATTGGCACTTCTGTGGCGAGCGATAGCGGTGTCAAAGACGGGAAAACAGGTCATGTTGTCGGGGCACAGGAGCAGGGACGTGGTCAAACAGAAACAGGTCGAAGCCGGGAAACGTACGAGAGCCCAAAAACAGGGAGTCAGGGTCGAAAGGCTTGCCTTAGCGGGAGATGAAGGTTCGCAACGTCGGAGGCCGGTAACAGGGAGCCGGGGGTTTTAAAAAGTGGCTAGGAGCCAATTAGCGACCAGGGCTGTTGGCGCCACCGGGACAGCCGCAGGTACCGCGAATCAGTAATCATGACACAGGGTGAAAGATGCTAGCTGGATCAGCATACATGGAGAGGCACAACCAAGAAGCTGGGATAGTATACTGAAACATCTGCAATCGGCATAAAAGTACCCAAATCTGTGGGCCATACAACAGAAGGTCGTTGAGAACAACAGGGTCTAGATCCTGTGGGACTTAAGCGTACAGATTACCAAGCAGCTAACCAACCGGACATAACGGTGCTAGAGAAAGGGCTAAAGAGGGTGGTGATAGTAGATGGACTGATCCCAGCTGATGCCTACATCATTAAGAAGGAACTGGAGAAGTATGAAGAGTTTAAATAGTAGGTGGAACAGATGTGGAAGGTCAAGGCGAGCGTGGTCCCCTTGGTAGTGGGGGCATTCGGGGCAGTAACCCACAAACTGGAAGAGGGGCTCCAACAGATCCCACAAACAACATCTGTAACCTCAATCCTGGAGATCGCAGTTCTAGAAATAGGTAAGTTACTGCGCAGAACCCTTAAACTCCCAGGACCTGAGTACATGATACACACATCCACCCACAAGGGCTGAGAGAAGGCTTATATAAAGCTTGCATTTTTGTGGCTTCAAATGTCATTTTTTTTGTCCAATTTGCTGTTTCAACACTTTGGGGTGCCAACTAGCAACAACCTATTCTGGAGTAGAGAGTGAAGATCATGACAGTAAATCAAAATCGGTCAGGAACGTAGTGGTGGCCTAAGATCTGCTAAAAGAGGCATTGATCAGTTGAGTGGCAATTCAGTGCATCCTTAAACGTCTTTGCTGTTTTAAAAATTGAACAGGTAGATACTATTAGCCCCCCCTGTAGTTGTAACACTCTGTCAATTTGCATTATGTGCAGCAGCGAGGCTAGCGGCAAGATTAGCGCATGCTTTCATGCTTAATGCTACCTACCTAGACAGGTGGAACAAGCTCATAATGAAAGACTGTCAGGTGTAATTGTGCATAAGGAATATACAAAAGTACACAACGCCATTTACTTGAGCTGCTTTAATGCCACACATGAATATCAATTTGTACTGTAGGGGTGGGCGGATCGATCCAAATATCGATATTACCGATGATGACCAAGAACTCTGAGTGTATCGATACTAATGTATTGATCAATGTCCATTGTCTAAAATCTATTAAAGAATAAATACAAAATCCTCTTCTACACTAGTATCTTCGTTACGCCTGTCTAGGGCTGCGACACCAGCTTCTGGTATTACCAGTGGTGGGCACGTTCCTGAAAAATTGTAATTAGACACATTACTAGTTACTTCATTTGAAACATTAATCTGTTATGCCCCTGGATTACTGACAACAAAAAGCTGGTTGTTACTCTGAAAGTAACTATTTAATCACAAATTACTGTATATACTCGCATAGAAGCCGCCCCCATTTAGCTGCTCTTAAATAGTCACATAATAAAAGAAATAGAAAAAAAATGTACACCAACTTGTGGAACCGGTAAGCCCTTCATATTTCTTGATAGCTTGAAAACGAACACTTAGCCGAGAAACTCCATATTCATTTTGTCTCCAGGCTTCAAATAACTCGAAGATCTTCTCCATTTCTGGGTAACGTCCAAGACGTTATATTCTTTTTCTCCAGGAATCGTGTATTGCAAAAATAATCTTAAAAATGAAAATACCAAAATTCAACATATTTTTACCGTGTGCTCAAGTATACCACTTTGATTAGAGGCAGTGCCATTGTTAGCCATTGGGGTGCCCTAAGAACAAAAGCTTTATGGTGCCCCCCACCAACACTACAAAAAAACATGAATTTCTCAGTGCGATTTGTTTATGTACATAACACTGTCAACAAATCCGAGAATTTAATAAATTATTTTCTTCTGTTTCTTTTGGATGAATAAGGTGAGGACGTTTTAATTTGTGGTCTCTGTAAAATGTTGTTCACATGCTTTGTATGTGATTTGTGTTGATAATTTTGTGCTGTTAAAATAATATTTTACATAGACAACAAATTAATTCGTACTCACCTTATCAATCCAAAACTTTCACGGACAGTCTGACACTGACAGTGACAGAACACGCCTCCCAGTGACACTTTTCACTATCTGCCCAACACTATCAACCACTATCTGAGTTTGAGAGCTTTGTTTAAAAAAATTGATAACCTAACTGTTTGGTCTTTTTTTTTCTTTTCTTTTTATATTTTACAAATTTGTTCTATTCTGGTCTTTTACTTTGTGATAAATTCCACAGTCAAATTCATTTTTTTCTCTGTGCTTTTAATTAATTTTTTTAGATACGCACACTTGTTTTGGTATTGAGGGCGGCCGCGTGAAACTCGCATCTAACTGGCCAGTGCGCCGGCGCGATCGCATCCAATTTATCAGGGGACCAGAACAGACCAGGAAACCCCAGAGCATTCGTTTCAGTTCTTTATTTAAGGAAGCGTTCAGGGCTTGCGGGAGACGTGATGGCCGTCAGACGTCAGCAGCGGCGCCGGGAAGAACACCTCGGAACGAGTCCGGAATCGAAGTGCGGAAGTCAGGCAGGTCGGGTTTACCGGGGCTAGAGAGGAGATCGAAGCGTGGGACGGAAACAGGTCGGATAGGAGGCAGGCAGAAACAGGTAAGCAGAGTCTTAAATAAACGGGATATCAGGAGAGTCACACAGAGTTACAGATGTACACTCTGACGGGGAGGTCTGGGCGCAGCGCGCTTAAGAGCGACGTGCCAGCCAATCAGAAGGCGCCCACATGATTGCTCCAGGTGATCAGAGTTAGTAATCATGACACAATTGGCCAGTGTGCCCTATGAGCCTACGAAAGAAATAATTTGAACCAAGGAGTGCGCCCTTTAAAACTGCGCCAAAAGGTTGTGGAAATACGGTACAAAGATAAGCTTTTCTTTTTTAACATTGACTACCGGCAAGCGACGCATGAGCCTCATCTCGTTTTTTTCTTTTTTTTTCCTTTTCTCCGCTCCAGACTCTTGTTGCCGTTTTGAGGACATGTTCGCACAGGTGTTCACCAAATTGCATAATGCAACATACCACTTGGAGGGCAGGGGGTCACCATGAGACCTGAGATAGGCCAGCGCAAAAAGCAGATTCACCCTTTTTCTCTGGAAATTGGATTTTTGCTGTTTTAGTATTGTTTCACCAAATTAGCGCAAATTATTAACTCTTTAACACTTTGCACTTTTTTCTCACGACCCTGAGTTCTTTTGGTGCACATCTGGGATATTGATGCTCTACGCAGTGCGCGTTATATGCGTTTGCGGGGCTAAGGCCCTGATTTTATGTTAGTTTGTTGTTTTTGCATAAGCCGCACCTGGTGACACACAACAGAATTTGCTAAATACAAACCAGCACCATGATTTCAGGACTATTTATATAGTTGTAAATTCCGCTTGGATGCGAGTATATACAGTTGGGAGAGGAGAAATTCAGCGACCTCGTGTTACTCCAAAAAATAATTAGTTATAGTTACTCAGTACTTCTTCCAAAAAGAAACTGAGTTGGAAATTGAATCACTCTATGATAAAAGTAACTAGTTACCAGGAAAAGTAACCGTCTCCATGACTTTAAAATTACGTTTGTGTAAGTTAAATAATTTGAAAATTTTGGGCAGTATTCGAGTCAGTTGAATAGAGAAGGTAGTTTATAGAACCTTTAAATATTTATTGCACCTCACCAGCAACATATTTATCCAACATTTGAAGTACAACAATTATAAACTGTAAACACTAATATAAAACAACAATCAGCAGTGTACAATATAAAATGAGTTTAATGAAGTAATTGGAGAGAAATGGAAAATAGAAACATAGGAAAAATACAATAAAGAAATGAAAAAAGAGAGCTAATAGAAGATATGAATAAACCACATTTTTATATAAAAACACTAATGCTAAAAAAATAGGAAATACAAAAACATATGTAAAATAGGAGTCAATTTCAACCTTTTTTATGCTCCAAAAATTTAAAGTCAACAACAGCATATTGACCAATCATAAGAGAAAAAGGTGTGATTGGTGGGAAGCCGCCGCATTAGTTTTATGGTTGAGCACATAACAGTTTTTAATACTTGTGATATTCTGAAAATCTGAAAAGCCGATTCATAGCAATAAAAGCGGCCTGTTTATGTAGTAAGAAATGGTCAGTCACTAACGATTGCTAGTTAGCGCTAGCTAACTTATTATATGGATTGTCTTTGACATGACGCACAGTACCTACTTAGCATAAAATTGTTAGGAAAGACATCAAACGTACCTTGTAAAAAAGTGTTTGCCGCAAATAGAGAGCTAAAAGAAGAAAATTGATCAATTTTCTGCTCTAAAATTTTAAAGTAAACACCACAGAATCCCCCCAAAATTCCTTATGACCAATAATAAGAGAAAAAAAGCTTCTTGAAGTGGACCAGCTGTTGATTGGTGGGAAGCCGGCTCCCTTAGTCACTTCCAAAAGCCAGCTCATAAAGACGTTTAATTTGATAACGACACAAGTCGGTTACCTGAGCATTCACCAAATCGCCTTTTCTTTCATCACATTAGGAAATACTGTATATAACTATATGGATAGAATGGAGACCTGATTCGAAAAGACATGACGTAAACAATTCGTAGAAGCGTGGAATACTGCGCCGCTAAAAACAGTGTCAGGTGTGCCAAGGGGAGCACCGCTTTTGTCAGTAACAGTAAATATAAACACCCTTCAGAAATTTGGCTGAGGCATGTACAAGACTTTGTAAGTGAAGCAAGAGTACTCACCAATTAGGGGACACTGAAATGATCTGCATTTATAAAGCACCAGAGTAACGTACTAACGCACCAAGTAGAATCGATAGCGGTATTACAAAATATTTGGATTACTGGATACCAAGAAACGCAATCGCATTCCAGGAACGTGTTCTTCCGTAACGCTTTAGTCCAAACTCTGGGTTTATCACACACAGTACAAAAATGAATAGGTGAGTTTTCCTGCAAAGATTCTAATTTTCCCTTGAAGTTAACAAAAAGCATTTATATGGATTTTAACAATTGTGAAATGAAATGCACTCACAATAAGACAACCCCTCCCGTTTTCGTCTCGTGAAAAAACATCCAAATGTGTAATTGCATAGTCTCAAAAACCAATGACCTTCAGCGCATGTTTTTTCTGTCACACGAATTGAGCATCCTGGGGCTAACAGACATTACCACAGAGCGAGGAAGGGGAGAATGAGGATGTGTGTATGTGTTTTCTTGGGGAGGGGCCATATTTAGGGACTGCAGCTGGGGGGTTTTGTGTTATCTGTGCAATTCCAAGTCGCGTCCATCATGTGGCAGTGTGCAGCTTCTTGGGAGCTGCTGCCACAATGGAACAGAGCCAGTCAAAGTCAGCCTAATCCTGCACACACACACACAACACACTCACTCACAGTCTGCTCTTTATCTCTCTCTGCAGCTTGAAGCTTACCCCCTTCTCCCCCTTCTCCCCAGCCCTACTCCCCGGCCCCTGCCCCAAGCACACCTCAAACCAGCAATATCCCCCAATCCTACCCAGCACTACCACTTCCTCAGTCAGTCCCACACCCCAAAAACACTCCTCCCCTTGTGACTTCCATTGCTTTGAAGACTACCAGGAAACGTGGCTGCTGCAAAACAAGGGGTACAAAATTTAATTGATTAAAAAAACAAATATTTATTTGAAGAATATGCAAGAATACACAAACTACCATGTAAACATCCATTATTTTTAAAACACGTATGTCAAGAAATCTGAATATGTTTTACATTACGTGACCATCATCTATCTGAAAGGGAGCTGACAGGATTGTTCGTAGCTGGGTACATTCAAAAAAGAAACAGTGTGTCATTTTTTACCACTAGCTGTCACTGCATTGTGTAATGCAGAGGTCTCCAACATGGTGCCGTGGGCATCAGGGTGCCCCCCAAAGGACCACTAAGGTGCCCACGCACATATTCTGAAAATGGTTCACCAGTGCAAGATGGCAGACAATCATGTAAGCTCCCTCTAATTCAGGGGTCTCCAACCTTTTTCAAGTTGAGAGCTACTTTTAAATACTAATTAACACAAAGGGCTTGAAATACTTTCCTAAAATCACAAATTATCATGTTATTACTATGTTGTTACCATATTATTATCAAATCGATTATTGCCAAATACTCCACGGGGACCTGAGCTTGTAGGGGCCCAAGAGCTTGGAGATCCCTGCTCTAGGTGTATATGTATATGTAAAACAAATGAAATGTATCTTTACTATATTTTGTTTTAAAAATATGCATCTTTATATGCTAATGGTGAAAAGTGTCATGGTGAAATCATTATGAGAAAATTAGTATTGGGCATGAATGAACGTTAATCACACTGTGGCGTTAATCTGGATTAATTGAGATTTAAATGCCTTGTTTGCATTTATTACATCTATTTACAGTATATACAGTGTGTGTTTCTGTATTGCAGTGGTAATCCTATTTGCATAACATGTGAAGGAGCTCCAGTTTAAAACCAGGTGGAACAATTAACTGGCCTGGAGAGCTATGGGCTCCACCAAGCTGTATTTGCCCAAGACACACCACAGGAGATGATGCCTCTACAATGGTAGTTGTTAAGGGATCCACCTACAGCGTTGATCTAATCTTTTTTTGTGTCATTTTATTTGGTCAAAGGCAGTATTGCATATAAAAGATATATCTTAATATAAAATAATATTGTTATGCAGTAAGGTTAAAAAACATGCAGAAAAAAATATTCACATCTGATTTAAGTATAGGTGACTACTCGAACATTGAGTATCAATATTGGTGACCGCCTGTAACAAAGAGGTATCGAGCATCGTCGGTCAAAATCTATGCCTCTCATTTACCATCTGAACAATGTTAGGACATTTTCATGTCTGAAAAGATGAAACTTTTAGTGAGATATTCACTGTGCCCAAATGTTGAATCAAGTCAAATATTGTCTCCTTGTTGCCTTTGGCAGAAGTGAACGAAATATCGATAAAAGCAAAAAAAAAACAATATTGTTGAATTTCATTCCACCAAATGTCGATTCCCAATGTTTGCCAGGTTTTAATTGTGTTCCTTATGTTCCCTGTCACCAACCACTAGACCTACCAAGGTCTTTTGTGGAAACCATTTTATCTACTTTGATCTAGGAGTGAAACTCCTCAGTTAGATAACAATTTTTCATAGTCAAAGCTCATAAAATGTAAACTGATTCCGATAAAGCGAGCCGTTTACACTCCACAAATCACTTAACAACCTGGGTTGTCAGGGTACGACTTCGTGTCTTGGGCAAGTACCCCCCGGTGGCACACTTCCCTCCCCAGGTTTGCTCCCCCACAAGAATAATACTGGATTTGTGATTATGAGTAGCATGAGAATCTGACTGAATACAGCACCTTCATCATCTGGTTGCCGTTGTTAACGTCTTGTAGCTGTTCAGAGATGACCCGGACCTTGCAGCGCACTTTGCTTCTGATATGCGTGTGATGATCATGATACCAGATACTAAATAGCTGGTGAAAAAAAAAATGTATTGGTTTTTTGATTTGATTGTGTTCCAAATTTGGAGTAGGCATTTTTTGTTCACATTCAGGATGTAAGGTAAGCATTGCATCACTTGTTAATTTAATTTTTTTTTGTTATTAAAACAAACAGTAAAGCGATAGCATTACGTCCTTTTTGTGAAATATTAAAGGCTCTTCGTCTGGTAAAGGACTTTGTCTTTCATATATTTTTGTGTCTCAATTTATTGATGTATTTATTTTGCTTGTTTAATCTTCATTTTAAACCCAAACTTACTTACATAGTTTATATGAGCCACATTATGAGCCACAAAATAAATTGTGAACGAGTAGAATACTATTGTTTACAAGTAGCATTCACGTCAGTGCCTTTTGTTTTTTAAAGAGACGTTGAGTATTGTTGAGCGCCTCCTAGAGGTAACTAAAACTTTATTAGTTAAAATAATAAAAAAACCAATATTGATTTGAATAATAAGAAAATAATTAACTATCATTCATCCATCCATTATCTGCACTGCTTATCCTCAGTAGGGTCACGAGGGTGCTGGAGCCTATCTCAGCTGTCCTCTGACAATGGGCAGGGGACACCTTGAACTGGTTGCCAGCCAGTCGCAGGGCACACAGAGACAGACAGCCCACTAGCTCATTCACACCTCAGGACAATTTGGACCTGAAAATGGATATTTTTGGAATGTGGGAAGAAACCAGAGTGCTCGGAGGAAAACCACGCAAGCACAGGGAGAACATGCAAACTCCACACAGGAAGATTTGATCAATGACCTCAAAACTGTGCCGCGGACACGCTAACCACTCATCCACCGTGCTGCCGTGAAGTATCATATAAACACACTTTTTTAAAACACTCAATTGTCAGGATATTTGTATTTATTTTACATAAGATGAGGCTCACCTAGAGGGAGATGACTTGGTTGTCCGCCGTCTTGCTGCTACGGGGACATATGGAAAAATCACAAAGACGTTTTCAAGCATACTACTCTACTCAAACACAAACTTCCATTTACCAGCTAAAACTATGTGACCTTTACCCGTTTCCACACAAATGCACGGGTAACCATATGCCCCACAAGCGAAGCATTCACTCCTGCTGTTTTTAGGAGCCACCGATCCTTCTCGCACCACCAAATTAGTCTTTGTTCTACAAACGTGACAGCATGCTTTACAACGTTTTTGTGGTGTTGAGCACCGAGCACATAGAAAATAAATCACACATCACTTTCGATGAAAAAGAGAAAAAAAATCCTTTATTCTGTGTCGACAATGCTGCGGTGTCAATGTGAAAGTTCGGTCTGGAAGCCATCAGCCCTTTTTCCTTTTTTGGTTGACTACTTAGCATAACAATGAGTAGGAGGAGGCGGATATGGAGACCAGATGATCCTTGTTTGGTTTTGACCTTGTGGAGTCGGTTTGTCGAAAAGGAGTTGGAATATTCTATACATTACAAAGGTGGCAAATTTAAAGGGACAGCATGTATTATTAAGGGGCTCCTAGGGTAAAAAAAGGTATCAGTAAATAAACTAGATTAATATAATAATAAGCAAAATTGTTTACAACAAACACATAAACATGCATTCATATGTTGATAATTTGTATTTATTTTACATACGGTATCATTACCCTCACCTAGAGGGAGCTTGCATTAACTTTTATGAGGCTGGGCACAAAAATGCGAAGGAAAATGGTACGGTTTTGTCACTTTCAGTCTCTGTAGTTTGTATTCTTCCTTGTTCTCTTGAGCACTGTTTTTGGTTGCACTACACAAATACAGAGACATCGACTGGTCAAAAAATTCACACTGTTCTTTTAAGAACGTTTTTTTGTTCACAAATTAGACGCTCAGTGCTCAGCCACATCCTGGTCAGATAAATAATTTGGAACTAGTTCATATTTCTTGCTAATTGATAACCAATTTTTTTTTGATGAATTAAGTTGTTTTAACCACAATGAGTTGCTGAATAATACGCAAGAAAGGAAACAAATGTGTTTTCTGTGACATTATGTAAAATGCTGACAAAGAACAATCATTATATTTTTCAACCTTCACACATAACTGTGATTACTGTAACTTCTGGATACCTGCTTTTACAGTGGCTTGTGAAACTATTTGGCCCCCTTGAACTCTGTGACCTTTTGCCACATTTCAGACCTCAAACATAAAGATAAAACTGTAATTTCCAGTGAAGAATCAACAATAATTGGGACACAATCATGAAGTGGAACACACTTTATTGGATATTTTAAACTTAAAACGAAAAAGTGGGTGTGCAAAATTATTCAGCCCCATTGAGTTAATACTTTGTAGCTCCACCTTTTGCTGCGATGACAGCTGCAAGTCGCTTGGGGTATGTCTCTATCAGTTTTGCACATTGAGAAACTGATATTTTTGCCCATTCCTCCTTGCAAAACAGCTCGAGCTCAGTGAGGTTGGATGGAAAGCGTTTGTGAACAGCAGTTTTCAGTTCTTTCCACAGATCCTCAATTGTATTGAGGTCTGGACTTTGACTTGGCCATTCTAACACCTTGATGTGTTTTTTGGTGAACTATTCCATTGTAGCTTTTGCTTTATGTTTTGGGTCATTGTCTGGAAGACAAATCTCCGTCCAGTCTAAGGTATTTTGTGGACTCCATCAGGTTTTCTTCCAGAATGGTCCTGTATTTGGCTCCATCCATCTTCCCATCAATTTTAACCATCTTCCCTGTCCCTGCTGAAGAAAAGCAGCCTCGAGCCACCACCATGTTTGACTGTGGGGATGGTGAGTTTAGGGGCTTTTACGGCAAACATAACGTCTTGCATTGTTGCCAAAAGGTTCAAATTTGGTTGCATCTGACCCGAGCGCGTTCTTCCACATGTATGTCTCCCAGGTGGCTCGTGGCAAACTTTAAACAACACTTTCTATGGATGTCTTTTAGAAATAGCTTCCTTCTAGCCACTCTACCATAAAGGCGAGATTTGTGCAGTATACGACTGATTGTTGTCCTATGGACAGATTCTCCCACCTTGGCAGTTCATCCAGAGTGATCATGGGCCTCTTGGCTGCTTCTCTGATCAGTTTTCTCCTTGTATGAGCTGAAAGTTTAGGGGGACGGCCCGATCTTGGTAGATTTGCAGTGGTCTGATACTCCTTCCTTTTCAATATTATTGCTTGCACAGTGCCTCTTGGGATGCTTAAAATATTTTGTATCCAAATCCAGCTTTAAACTTCTCCACAACAGTATCTTGGATATGCCTGGTGTATTCCTCATTCTTCATGATGCTCTCTGCGCTTTAAACAGACCTCTGAGACTATCACAGTGCAGATGCATTTATACAAAGACTTGATCACACACAGGTGGATTCCATTTATCATCAATAGTCATTTAGATCAACAATGAATCATTCAGCGATCCTCACTGAATTTCTGGAGTTTGCTGCACTGAAAGTAAAGGTGCTGAATAACGTTTTCATTTTTTCATTTGTTAAAGAAGTTTAAAATATCCAATAAAGTGTGTTCCACTTCATGATTGTGTCCCACTTATTGTTGATGCTTCACATGAAATTACAATTTTGTATCTTTGTTTGAAGTGTGAAATGTGGCAAAAGGTCACAAAGTTCAAGGGGGCCAAATAGTTTTGCAAGCCACTGTAAGCAGACTGCTCTAACTTAAGAAGGAAATTCATTTTGTTTTTGTATAAGCCATACTAGATTTAAAGCCACAGGATTAAATAGCCCCCCGAAAAAAAACTAATTCACGTTCATTTCTTACATTCAAGCCCGGCGTGTGAGGAATTTTGCCTTGACGCATTTGGCTGCAGAATGCCAACGATGCCGTTTCCAGTAGAGTCATTTTCATTTCTGCTCCAAGTTGTTTAGTTCATGTGTTTTGGGATCAACGGGCTGTACAGACCGCACATTATTGCAAACTTCCGACTATTATCACACCATCCCTTGATCTAAAACCTAAATGAGGGCAAGGAAAAACTCAAACCTCAACGTGAGGAAAGTGTAGAACCTTTGAGAAGGGACTACACATGAGGTAATCCCTCTTCCAGGCTGCAAAAGCACTGACAAAACCCTGATAAAACACTGTCAATTACTGTCAACCCGGAATCCTTTCATCACCTCCTTGACTTTCAATAAAACACAGAATGGAAAAAGACTGTTTTGTTCCCTGCATGACCAAAACTGGAGTTGGAGGGCAAACTGAGGACAAAAGCTAACCAAACCGAACAACTTGTCACCATCTCGGTAGCTTAGATGGTAGGGCGCCCGCTCCGAGACTGGGAGGTCGCTGGTTCAAGCCTCGGCCGAGTCAGACTTACAATATTGGTACTCATTGCCTCCCTGCTTGGTGCTCAGCATTAAGGGTTGGAATTGGGGGGTTTGGTCACCTAATGACTCCCAACACATCAGTTAGGTTTAAAATGGCTTCGGCTGCATCGGCTCGCTACAGTTTAACTGTACCGGTGTATCGACATTTCGTTCTGTGTGCATGGTTACAAAGAATGACAATAAAAGTAAATTCTATTCTATTCTACTATCATATAAATAATTCTGGCCAAACACAGACTATATTCTGTCAAAGGATCTCATAAATGTTTCCAGACCTTACCGCGGTATTTGTATTTAAAAAGGATGCAATGTGGAAAAGAGCAGCTCGCCATTTTCCTTGTTGTCATCACAATAAAAGACTAAGCCATACCGTATTGAGAGATCAAGTGTTCAAAATGTATCAAAAAGGTAGCGGCCTGTAGTACGAAATTTACAGTAATATGGATGCTCTCTGTACGGACTGTATTATTATTGAGACAATTCGTCAGGCTTAAATACTTCCCATACAAATCATTCTGCCAATGTCATATTTCTGTATGTAATGTGACAAGATGACAGTTCTTTGATTAGTTCGTTCTATTGTCGGCAGTCCAATGGGCGGCTATTCACATGGCGCTGTAATAACACTACTGGTGACCTACTTTTATGCTGGCCGCCATTAATCATCGAGGCTGAGAGGGAGGGCCTGCTGATATCCACAAGAGGCACCGTGCTGAATGGAAGCACCGGGGGAGATGTTCCCCCCTCCATCGTAAAAAACACATTGCTAAACACTATACCTTTCAGAAGGTGACATCACTGTGATTTTAAGTGATTTAGTGTGTTTGGGGTCCTCGTTTATTTGTTAACACAATGGTTTACACACAGGGGATTTTTTGCGAATGTCGGAGAAAGTGACGAATTAATTTCTGGTTTGTGTGTTTTGAACCCAAAATGCACATGGGGTGTCGTTTCACCAAGGGGTGAAGGTCACGGTTCCAAATGAATCCAAACCTCAGAAAAAAGGAGGCCTCCATTAAAAAAAAAAAAATTCACTCATGTTGTTTGCAAGTGGATGTGCATATGCATATGACAACATTTTCTGGATCCAATAACATAAATATTGCACATAACAGGATTTTTCAAGCAGTGTGCCTGGGAACATTGGTGTGGCGTGAGATCTTTTGTCGTGTGCCCCAGGAAATTGCCCAAGTTTATCTTCATCGATTGTTTGGTATCTTGGGTTTCTTCCAGTGATCAGAAGAGTAACAGTAAAATTAATCTATATCAGTAGGTGGCAGCAGTACTGACAAGCAGCAAACCCTACATAGTGGTGGTGGACAAAGTCAAGTCAAGTAATTTTTATTTGTACAGCCCTTAATCACAAAGAGTCTCAAAGGGCTGCTCAGGTTATTGCACAGACTATTATTACAAAGAGCAAAAGTCCGCGATCCCAGCTGACACCACCATCAGAAACACGTGAAAGTGGAGAAGTACCAAGGGTTGAAAGAGAAGCTGGAACAGATGCGGAAGGTCACGGCCTCCATTTTCCCCGTGGTAGTAAGGGGCAGTCAGGCCAGTAACCTTCAAACTTTAAGAGTGGCTCCATCACCTGAAACCTCATTCCAGAAGAACGTAGTCCTACAAACAGCAAAGATACAGTGAAAAACTCTCAAACTCCAGGCTTCTGGCAGAGGACCCAAGGCTGAGTTTCCAGAGACCACAGAACCACCACACCAGGTTTGAGGAAGATATATATTTATATACACATACGTGGAACTTCAACGGCAGGACAGACGCCGACTTTCTAATGCTCGTTGACAATTGTTTTTTTGTTGTTGCACATCGTTCACTAACGCTCTAGCTGGGTAAAATGGTGTTGCAATTGTTCATATGACAAAAGCAGCCAAGATATTTGCTCTCCAAAGGATGCAGAACAGTGCTACTGTATATGTGTACATCATAAATAATAACGCTCCCTTCAATCAATTAACAGCAGAGCCTTTTGTTGTGTGCAGAGGACTGAAAATGATCAAGTTCATCAGGGAAAACTAGCATGAAATCATTACCTTCACTGAAAGCATCACAGCAGGGCTGCCGTCTTTTTTTTCTTCAATATGCAATATCGCTGCGGATTAAATGAACCCCGCGTTTCATTTCATTAAGCCTCCTGCCCGTAAATGGATATTCCTCGCTAATAGATAAACAAACACGGGAATGTTTAAGCCTTATTGTTTGCTCCGATCCGTTTAATAGCAACGATAACTGTCAGATGAGGCTATAAAATGAGATACTTGAAAGACTTAATTCAATGACAGGTGAACATTTTGGATGATTTAGCGCAGAGGTGGGAAGACTACGGTAATAATACATATAAAAAAGTAATACGAATAAAAATGTGTTAAAATGGTAGCACTTTTGCCCCCAGTGTCCCCAACATTCAAATAGTAGGCAACATATTCCTTTACTTGCTATTTTTTCAAGGTATTTATTGTATCTCTCAGCAAATTTGTCAAATATAATGAAAAGATAAACACTTCTGAGCTAGTCGTATTGCATTTGAGATTTTTCAATGCATATTATGTAATTTAGTGCTTAAAAGGACATTGTTTATTATTTAGAAACCCCTGATAGTGAAAAATACTTTTGGTCATTAAAACAAATAAGGAGCAAGAATACATGGAATAGCATTCAAACATGCATTTTTAGAAGTATTTGTAAGACAAAAAAAAAAAAAAAAAAAAAAATCAAAATTTATATCACAATATGAGGCTCACCTAGAGGGAGCTGAAATCATTGCCTGACATCTTGCTGCTAAGTGTAACCCCAAAAGCCCAAATCTTTGAAAGACTGGACAAAAAAAAAATAGGATGAAAAATTATGCTTTTTGGTCAGTTAGGTCTGCTTAGGTCTAAATATTTTTTAGATGAAGTGTTTGAGGAGTATGTTAGAAGTGACAAGATTGGATAGATTGAGAAATGAAATTGTAAGAGACAGAACAGGAGTAGAAGTGGAACTGAGCAAGCGTGTGGATAAGAGAGTACTCGGTTGGTTTGGACACAAGGAGAGGATGGATGAGGAGCGAATGTTGAAGAGGATCTACAGAACAGAAGTAAATGGAAGGAGACCAAGAGGAAGGCCGCAGTTTACGTGGATGGATGGTGTTATGAGTGCACTGCAGGAAAGAGTTCTAAATATAGTGGAAGCCCAAGCTCATGTTGGTGGTAGGTATGAATGGAGAAGTGTTGTAAAAGGATAGTGGGAATTTTAGACGTGTTCTAACGGATAGGCAGGGCACCTGTATGATGTGGCAGGGGTAAACCAGTGAGAGCTGTCGGGCCCTGCTGTTGAACAGAAAAGTGTGTTGTGTCACCCTGAACCGAGTGACGTGGCCGCTTTCTTATGTCCCGTTTCATCTGGAGGAACGAAAGCATGACCAACTTGGGTGCCCAGGTGCTTAACTTGTTTGGGTGTTTGGGTTGGCCATGGTCTAAAAATCTTTGTGTGAGTTTTTTGCTACTTCTTCCCTTTTTTTTAAAAATTTTGTTGTTTTTTTTTTTGTCTGTGTTTGCCTTGCTGTCGGTCACCCCCCTCGAGGGATATGGCCAGGGTAGATAGATAGATAGATAGATAGATAGATAGATAGATAGATAGATAGATAGATAGATAGATAGATAGATAGATAGATAGATAGATAGATAGATAGATAGATAGATAGATAGATAGATAGATAGATAGATAGATAGATAGATAGATAGATAGATAGATAGGTCACTTAGGTCTGTAGTTGTATTCTTGTGCTCTGTAGCACTCGTTTTCCGGTTGCACTACAAAAAGGAGCACCGTCTACTTATTACATATTAGATAGTATCCTGTCAGAACCAGAACAAATGGTAGATCCCGTCGCGTAATGGTTCACACAAAAGTTTATTGGGATATCGTGGAAAAAAACCATCCGGTGCCCGCTGGACAGGGGAAGCAAGCAGCTCATGGGATCGGAGCGTGATCGGAATGCAGAAGTGGATTTGCCGGAGCTTGAGATCGGAGCGTGGTCGAATGGGCTAAACGGGTCGATATCCAGGGCAGGGGATCAGAATGTGGTCGGTGGTCGAAAACGCTTCAATAGCCGGGGACAAACGGGAAATCAGGAACAGACGAGTAAGATACGGATGAAACCGGGACAGACGGAAGCCAGAGTCAAAGTGCTTGCCTTGCTTATGTAGAGGTTTGCTGACGGACTGACAAGGAGTGACAAGAGTACTGGGTATAAATATGAGGGGAAAAATCAGGCAACTAGTAGCAGCTGGCGCCAAATTAGCGGGCACAGTTGAGTGCAATGAGTATTCATGACAGTGTCCCCTTAATAAAAACGATATTATCATCTACTTTGCTTGTTTTAAACCAATCTAAATAAATTTTATATGATTACTATTACTATTTTTGCATGAATTGAATGTTTACGAAACAAGTTAAAAAAAAATGTGTTACATCTTTTAAAAAAGCAGCAAAAAATTGAATTTGAATTGCAGACTGTATACAAAAAAAGAGAAAAAAAACTGATCCAGGTGTGTGGAGGCACGCCACCGTTGCCATGCAGCAGCCAAGGTAACGCTTCGCTTTTGACCCCCAGTAACAGTAATAGCGGAAAAATAATTAGCTAGATTATCCCGTTACTGAAAAAATAATGCGTCACATAACGCGGTTATTTACTGTTTATAGGGAAAAATGAACACCCTTCAGGGATACCTTTACTGGGTGATATGTATATGACAACAAATATGAAATTAAGGACCTTATAATTATAATGGAAGCAGAGTAACGTAGTAACAGTAGCCATAACATTGTGTTATAGTACTCATTCCGAGAAAAGTAATTGCGTTCTTTTGTAATCCGTTCGTCCTAACACTGGCGGACAATCTGTGGAATAGAAAAACGACGGCTTGCATAGAGAAATAATTCTTCGTGATGGCAAAGCTGGTAACTGCTCTTGTTATGTCCCATTTGTGCCTGCTCCAAACAGGCAACACGGCCCCCTGCAAACAATCAATTAGGGATTCCAACTGAGGGCATCTGTGATGTTAATGTGCCTTAAACAGCCAGGTTAGAGTTTGCGCCAGGCCACGGCACATTGCAGGTCGCGTTTTCCTACGCTTGCTCGCTGTGACTCACCGCCCCAATCAGGCTTGTCCGCATCCTCTGCTCCACTTTATCAACAAACTCCCAATCGAGCACACTTTAAAACGAAGATGCATGACAAATGAGGTGTTGCGCACATTGAGTCACAGGGGAAGCAAGGGCAAGGGGGTATCAGGGTTGACCTTTCCAGGCCTGTAATGAACCCACGATATCTTGAGGGAGATCGACACAGCCACCGCATAAGAGTGACCACTTTAGTTGACATTTGAATGATAAAGACGCACGCCTGAAGATGATTTTAAGAGGTATGGCTTTCACCATTGCATGGTGTGTTGTTTAGCTGATCTTGCGTTACCTAATACATCTCACAAAGATACTCAATCGTTTCAAAACCGTTTCATGGAACCAGAAAGTATAGCAACATCCAAATATGCATGAAAACTATCTGGTACGGTTGATCAGGAGGGTTGAAGACCTGGTCTAGCTCGTAAACTAGAATATCTCACTTTTTTTTTTTTTTTTAATTATTCCAGTTTTTATTGTGCTATTTCTATCTTGTAGAATGTGACCTAACATATAAATCGTCCTTTGAATGCAGACTTTTGGATTATTCCCCTTCGGAAATGATTAAACAGCATAACCAGCATAACACCTGTTTAGGAGGAAAAAAAAGGGGGTGTGGGGGGGAGCAACTACATATACCGGTATAACATTTAAAATGTAAGACTTTTTAGGTTATTTCTTGATAGTGAAATCGAACTGAAGAGTGTGATGACGAAAAAGTAAAAGTACAACTAACAAATCTTAACATGTAATATTCAAGTCTTAATGGACCTCTCTTGTGCTAGACTGTTTGTTTCAAGGACGTTAACGGGATAGCTTCTAAATAAACTCAAACAAAAGCTTTAAAGAAGCGTAGTGGGATTGGAGTGTGACACCATGTGTGGGTGCCATGGACCTCCAGAATTCTGCCACCCTGTCCACCTTCATATCCCGACTCAAAACTCACCTTTTCAGACTTGCCTTTTCTTGATCATCTGCCTCACAATCCACCACCTTTTAACTCTACTGTGTATTTATTTGCTATTCATTACTTGCTTGTTTGATTCTTGTTTAATTCTTGCTTTATTGTTGTTCTTGTGGTTCACGCTTGTTGTATGTCCAATCCAACTTTAAACTTAAAATTTTCCATGAGAACATGCACATTTGTCTCTGGTTTTACACATTATATTGTTGTTAGGCATTAAGGAGGAGAAGGATAGGAAAATAAAAGCACTTTAAGATACTGTATGTATCATGATTGACTGTAATAATGCTGTTGAATATGATCATTTGTTTATATGAACGATTAAAGAAGCATCCAAAGCTATTTTGGGCATGGGTTTCTTATAAGCTGCCTCAACCTGTCCTTCTTTTTTCTTTTCAGTTGTTTTGTTCATTCTGTGATGTTATCTGATGAAAAAATGAGAAATACATTCCAAAGAGAGTTCAAAGAAGTTTTTGTTAGTGTAGCATGAACATGGTGAAAGTAAGAAAAGGGCTTCTGTTTTAAATACAGTCCATACGCCAACCCAAACCCTAGATAAGATGAAAAAAAAGAGTTTATTTGAGTGTGTCTAAGAAATGTACTCGTACGTGCCACCGAAGGAGCCTGACAGAGGCTGCAGAGGTAATTTAAGCCAGAAGATGGATTTAGCATCTATGAGAAGGGGGCAAAGTACACTAATGACTGTTTTCTGGACAATATTCGGGGGGAACTAAAAACAAGCATTCAAATTCACACCTATGGGTAGTTTAGTCTTCAAAGAACCTAAAATACATGCTGCTATGTGGAAAGTTGTCACAGTCGATCCAATCAAGCAAGAGGCGAGCAGAATGATTCAGGGTCTGAGACTTGATGAGGTCCTCGAGCTAGTGCAAGCAGCCTCTCTTCATGGCTCATGTATATTTATATATTTATGTATCCCCCCACCCTCCACATTGGACCGAGCTCTATGCATCAGTGCTGGGATCAAACTCAGTGGGACAGAGAAGGAAAAAGAAAAAGCCTTCAGGATGCTGGCAATCAAATGCACCGATTACATCATACACCTGAAGCTTCCCGGTGCCAAAACCTTTCAGGCGTGTCGTACATCCAAGCAGCTTTAGCGGGTTTATCACTGCGGTCTGTTCTTGAAAGTAATCATGCAATATGAGTTATCCCGAAATATCAAAATGAAGGCGATCAGTGAGCGGAGAACTCTTTATGGTTTCACTTTGAGCTGAGATGGACTTTATCTGATTGTGAGGATATGTGATGTGATATCAATATTAACATTTGAAAGGAGCACACAACTGGTTTTCAAAAACTAGGACGTCCTGGTGGTGACCCGAATATAAATCGGAAGTGGCCGTTACTGTTAATGGAACTTATTTCCTAGTTTTAATGTTTTTATCTTCTGATTGCAGTAACCTCAGATAATCAAAAGAGTACGCCAAAGATGCACTCTACAAATAACTTTTTACATTATTGTCAATTATGCTATATGCACAACACACAGCACAGATACAATTACTTCCTCTTTCCCGTGTGAGAACATGCAATAAATAAGAAACAAATACCAAAAAAAACATAAAAAGGTTGAAAGAAAAGGAAAATTATGCACATTATTCATAAAAATATACAAGGTTTAAAATAAGAAATGTGCAAAATATAATCCGGGCTCTAAATAAAGCAGTGTTGCATTGATTTAGCAGAAGGAAAGGAGAGGGTTTAAAGTCCTAACACCCTGATGGAAGAAGCTGTCCTCTAGCCTGCTGGTTCTGGCTCTGTGAGACGGCAGCCTTCCTTGCTGGCAGCAGGTTGAAGAGGCTGTGAGATGGGTGGGTGGGGTCACCTGTAATCCTGGGGTTAGGCGGAAGAAAACAATGGAGGCACCATACCACACGGTGACACAGCTGGTCAGAATACTCTCAATTGTGCCTCTGTAGTATGAAAGCATGATGAGGCTCGAAGCAATTGCTTTCCTGAGTTTAGGGAGAAAGTAGAGGCCTGAATGGGGTTTTAAAATGAATAAATAACCATCAGTCTCATAATTTTGAAGAAGCTTCATTTTTATGTATCAATTCACTGTTCATTGAGTTGAAGATGAATTACTAATTCGGCCAAAAAGAGAAAAATGAGATTTTCTATGACATGTTCAAAACGTTTGACTCCAATATCACCAAATCGACAGTTATGTTTTTTTCTGTTGCTTACGAGTGCCCAGGGAGTAAGAGAGATGTACTTGCGTCGGTTGTTATGGAATCAGGCTGGCACTTTGGTCTCAGAGAGATATACTCAGTTGTTCGTTGCCTTTGGACTATTTGTAGGAAGTTCATCATAATATTGTCACTTTGCAGTTGGCCTCTGATGCCGTTGTAGCATCTGAGGTACTCAAAATTAAAAGAAACGAAAAATACATCAATTTGGATCCCATCATAAAGATCTTTTTGTCCAAAAATAGACAAAAGTTGGGTCATTTTTTGCACGTCTAACATGAACAGCATTCAGTCCAAGAATAGGCATTTTTGCGTTCACCTATTCCATCCCTCCATTCATTTTCTGCATCCCTGATCCTCAGGGACTTTTTGGGACGATTTTACAGGCTCGGTGTCGTTGCTGTCATGCAGTTTTTGTACAAATTTCAACATAATAATTTTTTTATAGGTTATAGGGCGCACCCCCAAAAAATAGTTTTTGGTCCTATATCTTCCATAGATAAGGCGCACCGGATTATAAGGCGCTACAATGGGAACGTCGACAAAACAGTCAGATGATTCAGTCCAACTGATTACCCCCTTAACATTCCCAAAGCTTGCAAAGAAGCAAATACGTGTCGTAGACACGTGCGGATGCGGTGTCCGTACGATGCATCATTTCAAATATCATTCGGAAGGTTAAAGTCTTGGGATTCAAGAAATGCCAACCATTCCTTAGTTTCTATTTTCTTTTTCGCTCGCAACTTTACTGTGCATATGACAATAAACACTTGGAATTGAGGTTAATTCACTCAACTCATCACAGCAACATCAAGATCGTTCTAAAACAAGATACCGGGAAAATGTAAAGCCGCATAGCTCACCTAAGTTCTCACGTTCAATAATGATACGCAATCATGGTCTTCTTACAACCATGAGTGTAGTAAATCCAGGAGAGTAAAATATTTACAAATACAGACTAATGAAACATGTTTCTTTATGGCGTAGTTTAGCAAGCTTGCTATTCAGTCATCTTTTTCGGCCAATTGCAGGGTTTGTTTCGGCCCTCTAGCCTATCCGAGGCTCCGAATAACTTCAGCCAATAGCGATCGATTTAACGGATGATTGACACATCTTTTTCGGCCAATTGCAGGGTTTGTTTTGGCACTCTAGCCAATCCAAGGCTCCGAATAACTTCAGCCAATAGCGATCGAGTTAACGGATGATTGACACATCTTTTTCGGCCAATTGCAGGGTTTGTTTTGGCCCTCTAGCCAATCCGAGGCTCCGAATAACTTCAGCCAATAGCGATCGATTTAACGGATGATTGACATCTCTTTTTCGGCCGATTGCAGGGTTTGTTTCGGCCCTCTAGCCTATCCAAGGCTCTGAATAACTTTAGCCAATAGCGATCGATTCAAATGATGATTGACACATTGGTTAGCCAATGAAACGCCGGTATATAAATCCCAGCATACACCGCAGACTACTCCACGTTCGGGGGAAAATCGAGTCGGCGGCTGTTGCGTAAGTTGCGAGACCTTGCGATTTAATATTGAGCCATATATAAGGCGCACTGTATTAAAAGGTGCATGGTCAGCTTTTGAAAAAAATTAAGACTTTTAGGTGCGCCTTATAGTGCGGAAAATACGGTACTATCCCTTCTCCTCAATTTTACTTCTTAGTCCAAAAAATCACATTCACAATGAGAGTAAGAACGTCCGAAACCTCAGCTAAGCATAAAGAGGATCTTTTAAACTTGTTTTTAACCAATTTTTGCAAGGGTCGGGTGAATGGATGACATTTTATCCGCTATAACCCGAGAAGATTTCTTTTTTTAAGTTAAGAGTCCACAAAATACACAAAGGGAAGTGCTTAGCGATTTATAAGTTACATTTTAAATGCACACATAAAAAACTGTCCTATACACTATGTTTGAATAACCCACCTAAAATATGATATTTCTTCACACGTCTTTAAATATCTATTAGGAATTGACATATACTTCAACGAATCATATACATATATTCAACGAATCCAGATAAACGTCCAATTTTCCCTCTTCCATACTTTAAACTCTCTGCTTGTTAACAAAGGTCCCATGTGCCTGTGAGATATGTTAGCTTGTGTAAAAAAAACGGAAATAATGAGTTAACTGCAGCGTGCCAACATAAAAATGAGCAGCGGCTGTGCTTCGGGCATTGGGAGGTCACTTTCTACAACCGTCACGATTGCATGTATGTCTATCGTTCTGTCATCTATCATTATTTGATCCAATTTATTGAGCTAACGAAAAAGTAAAACAGCTATCAATGGTTTTTCAACCTTGGGCTTGCAACAAATGAGCTTATTCTGTTTTTGAGCAAATGTCTGACCAAATATTGAAACTATAATAGTTGTTTATTATAGAATGCTACATATATAGCTTCAGACAGTTCATTGCGAAGTGATTGATAAACTTTGTATGAACTCCAACGGTTAAAGACCAAAATAGTGTGACAAAATGAGAAGAAACAAGGAAAATGTCTTCAATTTTTTGGAAAAGACCATACAACACTGGTGCGATAATGCTAGTGACGTGCGGTTAGGTTCTTGTTCATCATTTAAATGGCGGAGCAAGAAAGCAATACATAAACTGTAGCATAGAAAATTTAAGTTTTATTGTCTAACCATAATTTATAAATTAAGTCAAGTCATGTTTATTTGTGACGCCCTTTATCACAAAGAGTCTCAAATGACTCCACAGACCACAGATTATTGCAAACTACAGACTATTATTCCACCATCCCTTGATCTAAAACCTACATGAGAGCAAGGAAAAACTCAAAACCTCAATATGGGGTAAATGTAGAAACCTTGAGAAGGGTCCGCACATGAGGTCATCCCCCTTCCAGGATGACCAGGCTGCAACGGATGTAGTAAATATAGGTCATTCATAAGGTAAAGAATAGAAGTGTGTTTTAAGTCTAGATTTAAACAGTTTCACTGAGGTTGCAGATCGAATATCAGGAGGAAAGGCATTCCACAGCACCGAGGAAATAAATAAAACAATTTTCAGTTGACATTAAAAAGGAAAGAGCTACAAAAGTTAAATATCTAATTGTGTTTCATAACCTCCCTGAGGCGAGCTAGTAACTGCAAATGTTTCATTGAGATGGCTTAGCCGTCCACATTCTCCGCTATAAACATCTTTGTCTGTTTTGTCTTTGATCCTCACTTGTGTGCAGCAGTGAATAGCACCGCAGCCTATATTTATATTCTAGAAATCGCTGAGATGATCCTAAACCCTTTCCAGTCTTAAGTGCATTTGCATCCCCCCGACACGCCCTATATAAACAGACTTTTTTAGAACCACTGACCCATAGTCCATGCAACCTTTTGTGTTAAAAAAGCAGCTATCGCAAAATACATTTGTAAACTTTTCGTTTTATGTCCTCGTGAGGAGCCGAGAGATTAAAGTGTTCCTTTTTTAAAGGAAAAAAAAATATCTTAGTTAACATCTTATTATTGTAAGTACTGTATTAAAATGAGTAGTAAAACATTTGTTTTACCAATCATAAGTACCATTTTAAAACATTCAAAGCGGACAGATTGTTGGCGGGCTTTAAATGCAACCCTGTGTCGTAGTTTGGACACTTTAGAGCAGACATGTCCAAAGTCCGGCCCCGGGGCCAGTTACGGCCCGTGATCAAATTCTTACTGGCCTGCGGCCTCTGTCATAAAATTAATAATATATGGCTTGCCGATACAAAAAAAAATAAATCACCATTTCACCAGATGATGGCGGCAGCCCCTTAGCCATCTTGCCCTTGGCTTTCTGCAAGGATTTTAGCCCACCCCATATCCGACATGGCGACTGTAAATAAAAAAAGGAAAGTTAACTGTGAGGCGTGCCGCTTCCAGGACAATTGATATCGGAGGGACAACATGGCGGCGCATGGATACATGCTTGCGGCTCGTTCTCCAGCTAATCTTCTATCAATTGCCGTTCTCTTGTCTTTTTTGCTTTTACTTTTGGACACATGTGTGGCCAAAAATACTTACAGTAGGGACGAACTTATTCGGTTGGGTGGGCGTCTAAATTTCGACTTTTCGGGCACTTTTTATACGGCCTATGATATACCGAGCGAACTTCAAAGAGACCCGGCATCCTTGTGGACGGCTATTCCGCTTAATAAACGACGTCAACGCCGCCGTAAGGACAGAAAACAGAAGCGTGGTTGCCGTGCAGGTAGATGTGTGAAGCGTGCGAAGTCTAAGCAGCAAGATGGACGCGAGGAATGACGCGAGGATGTAACTAATTCCACCATTCATCCCTCGTCGGTGTTGTGCCCGGGCACAACACCGGACAACCCACACGAAAAGCCACAAGAGCGGCAGCTTTTGAAGATTTCGACAAAGACTACAAAGAGTTCAGCTAAGTCAAATGATTCAGCAAAGCTGAAATTTGGTCTGTTAAATATTAGATCGCTTGCTCCAAAAGCTTTACTTGTTGATAACATTATTCGTGATTATAAACTTAACTGTATGGGTCTGTGTGAAACTTGGTTACGCTCGGATGAGTACTTAGCGCTAAATTATGCTTCTCCCCCAGACTACGAGAGTAGCCATATAGCACGCGCGTTGAAAAGGGGTGGTGGTGTTGCGCTAATTTCTGAAAAATCGCTCAAATTTAATCCACGTACCTCTAATAATTACAAGGCGTTTGAGGCTCTTGTGATGCGGTCCTCTCTATTGTCAATTTATGTAATAACTATCTATCGCGCACCTGGGCCATACACAACTTTCTTAGACGAATTTGCTGAACTTTTGTCTGAACTAGTAACCTATGCAGACAAAATTATAATTATGGGAGACTTTAACATTCATATGAACTCCCCACTCAATTCACTTACTATTGCGTTTAGGTCTCTAATTGATGCATTTGGCTTTAATCAACTGGTTGATTTGCCAACCCATAAAAATGGGAACACGCTAGACTTGATTCTGACTCGAGGAGTTTTAACCTCAAACATTATGGTGTTACCGTGTACTACCGTTATCTCGGATCATTATTTAGTTACATTTGAGGTGCTAGCTAAGAGTAGTGTTAAAAAAGCTGAAGTATTTAGCGGACGCAACATAAGCACTGGCACAGTTTCTGAGCTCTTTGAACTCCTTCCTGGAGCAGTTGCGTCCTTTCCTACATACAATGGCTCGATTGACTCACTCATGAATGAGTTCAATACCACCCTGACTAGTGTGCTGGATTCAATAGCGCCCATAAAACTAAAATCACGTCCTAAAAGACGCACGCCTTGGTTTACTGATGAAACTAGAACCCTTAAACAAGAATGCAGGAAATTGGAAAGAAAATGGCGCGCTACCAAGCTTGAGGTTTTCCATCAAACCTGGTGTGACAGCTTGTTAAAGTATAAAGCGGCCCTTGCCTCTGCAAAATCGGCCTACCTTCCGAAGGTGATTGCGTCTCAAAAGAACAACCCCAAAGCCCTTTTTGACACTGTAGCATCGCTTACAAGGCAACAGACTATCGCAGATAGTTCGACACACTCTGCTCAGGACTTAATGGTCTTCTTTACTAAGAAGATTCAATGCATACAGGAAGAAATTGCTAAAGAAATTATTAATACCACACATATTAAAGGACTGAAATTTACAGATGCACGACAGGGTGGCTGCCTTGGGAAAATGGCCGGTTTTAGTGAACTGTCACTTGATGATCTCAAACAGGTGGTAAATGCGGCCAAACCGACAACTTGCCAGTTCGACCCGCTCCCAGGTTCACTTATTAAAAGTCTTTTTGGCGTCCTTGGACCTTCAGTTCTAAATATTATAAACATATCACTCTCCTCAGGTGTAGTTCCAGCAGCTTTTAAGTCCGCCGTTATTAAACCCACACTGAAACGACCCAACCTTGATCCAGAAATATTAAGTAATTACAGACCTGTGTCAAACCTACCTTTCCTCTCTAAAGTACTCGAAAAAGTAGTGGCACAGCAGCTGAATGCTTTCATATCCGAGAATAACCTTTTTGAATCCATGCAATCAGGATTCAGGGCTAACCACTCTACTGAGACAGTTCTGATCAAGGTAACAAATGATCTCCTAATGTCAATGGATTCTGGCGCTTCATCACTTTTGCTGCTGCTGGATCTTAGTGCTGCTTTTGACACAGTGCACCACAATATCCTACTAGAACGGTTGGAAAAATGGATTGGTCTCTCAGGAACTGTCGTCTCGTGGTTCAGATCCTACCTCTCAGATAGGACGCACTGTGTTAAATATGGTGAAATTACATCTGAGCCCTTTAATGTTACCTGCGGTGTTCCGCAGGGTTCAGTGCTTGGCCCCCTTCTTTTCAACATTTACATGCTTCCATTAGGTGACATTATTCGCAAGTACAATATCAGCTTCCACTGCTACGCAGACGACACTCAACTCTATCTTCCGTTGGAGGAATCTTCCACACTAAACTGTGGAAATTTGGAGGCCTGCCTCACTGAGATAAAAGAGTGGATGTCACTCAATTTCTTGCGTCTTAACTCTGAAATGACCGAAATGTTAGTCATTGGTCCATCTAAATGCCGTGACTTATTCTCAAAAACTGCTGTGAACATTGACAAATGTCACATCACACAGAGTGACTTAGTTAAAAATTTAGGTGTCATATTTGACCCTGATCTAACCTTTGAGATGCATGTAAAGAAAATTACTAGAACCGCTTTCTTCCATCTTCGTAACATTGCCAAAATCCGTTCAATACTGTCTCAGTCTGATGCGGAAACTATAATTCATGCATTTGTTACTTCCCGTCTCGATTACTGTAATGCACTACTCTCCGGTCTCCCGAAGTCCAGAATCAAGTCTCTTCAGCTAGTACAAAATGCCGCAGCGAGGCTTTTAACTAGGACAAAAAAGTACGATCACATAACACCGATTTTGGCTAACTTGCACTGGCTCCCAGTTAGCCAAAGATGTGACTTCAAAGTTCTCTTAGTATTGTACAAAATCATACATGGACTTGCTCCCTCTTATCTCTCAGATCTGATCTGCCCCTATGTCCCGGTCCGAAGCCTACGATCTGAGAGTGCCGGTCTTCTGGTGATCCCGAGAGCAAAGAAGTGTTCTGCTGGTTCGAGAGCGTTCTCCATTCGGGCACCGGTGCTGTGGAATGCTCTTCCCCCTGAGATCCGATCTGCAACCTCAGTGGAAATGTTTAAATCTAAACTTAAAACTCACTTCTACTCCATTGCTTATGAATAATAACCTACTCTTCTTGTCGACTGAAAAATAGTCTGTGTAACATAGTATACTAATCTGTGAAGCCCTTAGAGACTTATTGTGATTAAGGGCTATACAAATAAAAATGACTTGACTTGACTTGACTTGATATCGGAGTGTTTTTTTCTTCGAAAATCTGAAAGAACTGCGTCTGCCCAATTTGCAGAGAGTCTAGGGCTGTTTTTAAAGAATTTAATATCGAGAGTCACTGCCAGATCAAACATGCTGACAGGGACAAGATAACTGGAATCGAACACTGTGAAAAGGTGAAGCGTCTGGAAGTTGTTTTAATGGTACAGCAGAGTTATTTCATGAGACGAGTCAAATGAAAATGCTACACAGGCGAGCTGAGGAGGATGAGGAGGATGAGGAGAGCCCACCTGCCCCCACCCTCCCTCATCACATTCTACAGGGGCACCATAGAGAGTATCCTGACCAGCTGTATCTCTGTGTGGTGTGGAGGCTGCAGCGCTACCGACTGGGGTAGTGTGAGGAGGGTAACGAGGACAGCAGAGAAAATAATCGGGACTACACTTCCCTCCATTCAGGACATTGTCCAGAAGCGCTGCCTATCCCATGCTAAGAACATTACCGGGGACCCCTCTCACCCCCATCATGGACTGTTCACTCTGCTAGCCTCTGGGAAGAGGTACTGCAGTGTGCGGTGCAGGACCACCAGGCTCCGCAATAGTCTAGTCCCCCTGGCCATTAGACTGTTAAATGGTCAATCTAACATATAGTTAACTTAAATCTAAACGGCTGCTAATCTGACTTTTTGCACTACTGGCAGTTTTTTATAGCTTGCCACTCCTTACACATTGCTCTCTGCACTATTGTAATTACAGCGTTATTGTTACAGTGTTAATGTTACTGTGTACCTGACTTGTTAACCTGACTGCCCATTTTGCACATCTGGTTAGCTACTCTTCTTGCACTATCGGCACTATGGTAAAATACTATACGTAGCCAAAATACAATACAACTTTATTTATATCTGTACATTCAAGGAAACTGTGGGGGTCAGATGCATCGACATTTCGTTCTGTATACACGTGTACTAGAATGACAATAAAGTAGATCTGAATCTGAATCTGAATCTGAATCTGAGAGGTTGCGACGCTGATCGCCAAGCAATGCAAACCTTTCACTGTGGGTTAATTTGCCAAAGACTGTTGAAAGAATAGTCGACCCTCACACATTTTCACCTTACCAAATCTGGCCTGCTTTCTCAAAAGTTTGGACAACCCTGCTTTAGAGCATCCCAGATTACTCCAATTAGTCTTCCTTACACTTTTTATATCCACACTGCAAAAACATTCTTACCCGATTAAAAGTTTTTTTTAGACATTTTCAAAAGTTTTAATAATTGTATCCAGTATCTCTTATGAAATAAGAAAATAAAATTGTTAACTATTTTTTTTTTCTTTTAAATATACTTTTCACCCAAATATATATATATATATATATATATATATCTCATCTCATCTCATTAGCTACACCGCTTATCCTCAGTAGGGTCGCGGGGTATATATATATATATATATATATATATATATATATCCGTCCACCCATTGTCTTCCGCTTATCCGGGGTCTGGTAGCAGGAGCAGCAGCCTTAAAAGGGAAGCCCAGACGTTCTTATCCCCAGCCATCTCCTCCAACTCATCCGACGGGATCCCGAGGCGTTCCCAGGCCAGCCCAGAGACATAGTCTCTCCAGTGTGTCCTGCCAATGGGACATATATACACACATATACACACACACTTTCATTAAAAAGTTTGGGGTCACCCAGACCATAATATTAGGCCTTCCTCTTATTCCATTTCCCACTACTTCTGCACAACATATTCTTTGAGTCAAATGACCGCCTTCATCGGTCCAAACAATCTAAGAATATTTTCATCAACCATCTCAGCAAGCTCTCTCACCACACCAGTTGTTCTCCTTACTTCCTCATTCCTCAACCTATCCAGTTGTGTCACTCCACTCACACTACGCACACATCTAATTTCAAATACATTTATCCTATTAGGCTTATTTACTCTCAAACCCCATGCCTCTGAGCCATACATAAGAACCACACTTTCACACAATCCTTGCTTTGCATCCATTTGCAAATTTCTACCTTTTAACAATCCGTTCAGCACACCGTTTTCCCTGCACACTCCACCCAACCTCTTCTTAAGTTCTTTATTTTACTCTTTCTTCTACGTTACATACTAATTACATTAAAAATATGCTGGGAAAATCCAGGGATTTTGAAAAAAAAATCCCCAAATTGTGAAATTAATTGAGAAAGAACTAAATAAATATAACAACCTAATATATGTTAAATATATATCTACATGATGACAGGTGAGGCTGCCCCTCATCTGCCTCCCCTGACTGCACGGCACTGCCATTTTTCCTTCCATGAGTCACCTTGTCAGAATGCCTTAGTCTTTGCTATACTTGCAGCAACTTTCTCTGTCTGCTGACACAAGCTGCAGACAAAATATAAAGCTCTTGGACCCGTCCACCCCCTTCGAGCGGATATGTGATCACACCCGACATGGCCTACCCGTGTTAGAGAACGCTCATCCAGTTTTGTTCCTCAACAGATATCGCAGAGGAAGGAGAAGGCTGTAGCATTATTAAGCGGGCCGGCGCAGCATAAAGGCATCATGGATCATCAGTTCCTACTGCTGCTGGGCCTTGTGCTTTCTTCTTTACGCCACTCAGGGCATTGACTAACTTTATGAAAGGGGGCACAGATTCATTCCCCCGGCGTCATTTCCCTTCGGTGCCCGTTGCTCTATGAAATGCACTAAATGCTCAAGACTGAATGGTATCACTGCTTTTCTCTTCAAATACTCGCCGCTGCCAGCTGTTTTTGCTTCATGATATGCCTCGGTTTGCAGAGGGCTACAGAAACTCGTACAATTTGACATAGTGACACAGAGAACGCAAGCGTAACCAAACACGTCCATAGACAATCAGTTTTGAATAAAGGGTCTTCTTAGGGCAAATTTACAAGAATATCGCCTTGCCTTCCACTGACTTTCAACTTAAGGGGATACCCAAATCCTAAAACATACAAGTAACACAAAAGTAAACACCCTAAAACATTCAATATGTGAGAAAATGTTTTTTTGCATAATACCATATCTTTGAGGACAATCTGTTTCGTCTATGACTTCCCGAGCTGTGACGTCATGTGAAGAACACCAGCACTATATTGGTTTATATGCTAATTAGTCAAAATGTTTTAAGCCAAATTTTGGTCGTTTTTGTGGAAAATGCCTAAGTGTTGTGTCGCAAGTGAGAAAGGCAATGGTACAACAAATGGTGAGCAGCCAAAGTGGGGCGAACTAGCGAAAATAATGGAACGATAGCAAACGGGGGCTAAACCAGCCGGGACAGGGCAGGCTAGCCGGCTGCAAAAAGAGCTAACTGGGACCAATCGGCCAAAAAAGGGAGGCTGGCCAACCGAAAGCATGCAGTAAGGAGCCAGGATAATAGGGAGTAAGCAACCAATAAAAGGCCTGGCAACTTAGCTGTAAATATACCAAATGACCAACAGGTACCAATCAAAACAGGAAGCCATAGCCCGGATGCCAATGGGGAACTATCTTGACAATATCATATTATATTGTAAGACCCGCAGCGAAAAAACAAAGGAAAAGTCACTATCACCTACCTAAAAGGTTGTGCAGGCAAAACAGAAACGCAAGCTATACACGATGACAGGTATCCTTACCTACCACAGCTTTTGATTATTAAAGCATGCAACTCGGACTAAAGTCAGAAGCGACACCGTAAGCAAAGTTCCAATACCTCCAAGCAGAAATGAATGCTATACAATTGCTGATTTCGACAGGACCCACCATTGTTATGAGTCTTTGTTGTCATCACAGCTACCGTAACAGCACTAGGGGGATATAAGGTCAGTCAGTCCACTTTGAGACAAAATGTATTGACTGCGTGGAATAATTGGCAACATACCTGCATGATTGTGGGGAGGAACACTACACTTTCTTTGCCTTATTGAAAAAAAACGGTATTTATTATCCCTTTAAAATGTATCTTATTCCAGTGAGCATTTCGCAAGATTATTTCTAATAATGATAAAATGTGTTTTTAAGTAAAATTAGAGAACATAAATATTACCCTTTGTAATACAGTGGACCCTCGGTTCTCGACCATAATCCGTTCCAGAACCCTGTTCGAACACCGATTTGTTCAATCACCGAAATCATTTTTCCCATTAAAAATAATGTAAATCGTTTTAATTTGTTCCAACACCCTGCATGTTTACCTGAATGTTCAACGTAATAATAAAGCTAACCCAGGCTAATCATACATTCGTGTTATCGTAATCTTCCGTACGAAAGATTATGCTAACATGAACGTGTAAAAAATAAAAAAAAAAGGATAAAGAAAAGAATTATGAATAGGATTTCTTACCTTTGTGGTGGTCAGCAGAAGCCATGCTGTATTCCCTAGCAAGATCGGAAACTATATAGATTGGATTGGCTATTATGTCTGTTATTATAAATATTATGTTTATTTTTATTGTTGTTATTATCATTGGTGCCGCAGTGACATTTGGTAACTAAGCGTATTATGACGTTGAGGGATGGGTATTGCGAAGATTAGTGTATAAAATATGTGATTAATGTAATTATTATAATTATTGATATCTGACCAACGGAATAAGTATATCCACAAGATTTTGTTATATTAGACATAAGAGGAAAGGAGGATTTGTAAAAGGTATTTAATAGGGAAGATGAAGGGGTGGGAAAAATAAGCATCTGCTTCTGACTACCCCTTTTCGAACATGTTATGTGACATTATTTTGTTGTTGACTCATTGTTTTTGTCCTGTTTTTATTTTAATGTTCGAAATAAAGTTTTCATTCATTCATTCATTCAAAGGCAATAGTTGTACGAACAACTTTTCTTTTTTCACCTGTCCTGCTTGCACCGACCTTCTTCGGAGGCATAATCAGGGGCTAAAACACTCCGTTCACCGATATTAAAAGCGAAAGCAAAAAGAAGCAAGTGCGCACGTGATAACAGTTGGTAACGAGGGGTGGGGGCGAGCGACACAATCTACACCGGTACGCCGCTCAGCATCACACCCTATAGCGTACGCACTCACGCATTACCGGCGTTCAAACTCCGATTTCTTTTGACCGAACAGCGAAGCAAGAATTTCTTTAAATTTTTTGACCGAACTCCGATTTGTTCGAACTGAGAGGCGTTCGAAAACCAAGGTTCCACTGTATATCATTATTATGATTTTTAATAATATTACTACTGAGCCCTGTAAGCCCCCGATAAGCAAATAGGCGCCTAGCATGGCTGTCACCGACATCGGTATGTTTGTGTGTGTGTGAATGAGTAAGTGTGAAGCACATACTAAAGTGCTTTAGAAGATCTTCAGTGACTTGAAAAGTGCTACATAAATGCTGTCATTTTATCCTATACATTTTATATAATAGGGCTTGTATAGAGCTTTTAATTTATTTTGGCTTTAAAGATGGATTTTTTAGGGGGGGGTCCAATATGGCTGTTTTGACATTTTAGGTTGCCAACCCCTGATACAAAGGGAAAAGTTAAATATTTTTATTAGACTTGTCTTGCCTTTTTTGAGCACCACATGAGTCTTTTTATTTATTGTTCTATCAGTAGAAAATATAAATAACCTTGTAATCAATCTTATATTCTGCAGAATGGCATAATATTTAAATCCCACTCTCAAATACTCGAATAAATTAGTACAATGCAAATCCAATCTATATAACAGAAAGGAGTTTGTGAAAATCATGTAACTCTGGACTAGATAACAATAATAGGTGACCAAAAGATAGATGGCTATAAATGTGGGCCTGGTTCACGGATCCTTTAACCGCATGGGTCGTTGGAACACCAATGAGGATACAACGTCTTGCATTCAAATTTCAAATGGTAGTTCATGTTTGTTTGGAAATGGAAATACAACGAACAAAGTAACAAACGAGCAAGTGGACACTAAACTACTAACAAAATGTCCAAACAAGAAACCCCCCCAAAAAAACTTGCATGGCAGTGGAAATGCAATTGCAAAGAAACAAAGTAACAAACAAAAACAACTGGGCAAAAAACCACAAGCAAAATGTCCAAACTAGAAAAAGAGGAAACGAGAACCAAACCTGATGTAGCACTCACAGGGAAAATGAAAATGACCCGAGGACTCATTCTCTCCAAAATGTCATTATGAAGGGTCAGGATAATCAGGGACATGTGCCCAGTTCCAAACTTCATTGGTGCTTAACAGTTTCGTCCAATTGGAAACTGTCTAAATTGTAATTTACGTGACAATTATTTATCATATTTGATATAACATCATAAAATGCATGCAAGTGTTCACACACAAAAGACTGGACACAAGAACCTGGACTAAAAAGTTTGTTTTACTTGGCAACTTTGTCTATTTGTGTCAATCTTGGCTGTAAACTCTGATTGGCTGATTTACCTTACTGCGAGGAAATATGTAATAAGTGGGAATAAGTAGTGTCGAGAATCTTGCTAATTCTTTTTTCATTACCGTTACTGACAGTCAAAAGCGAAGCGTTACTTTGAATAAATTGTGACGAGGCGTTTTGGCATGGACGGGTGTTTACTTTCGTGTTACTAAACCATAACACACAGCTGTTAACATGATGGGACACACCATCCATTCTCAGTAACAATGGGGTATTGTCGGTAATGTAGTTCTAGTTCTAGTTATTAAGCACATAACATCACATAGAGAGGATTGGATAGTCCTTCATATTGTTTTAATATAGAGGGCTCCGCGCTTTGTGCTAAAAATAGTAACACGGCTTCGTGCCGGCATCTTGGAAGTCTGTCGATTACAAGCGGTGATAGCGAGAGGAGCAAATATTTACTCAGTTTGTCTATTTATTTACTCAACTAGCTTCGTTTGTGTACGGATTTTGTCCATCAACACTATGGAAAACTACGTGGAGAGTTTAGACAAGCAAGCACGCGAGCGGTACGCTGCGAAGTTGCATTTTATTGGAAAATTGGATCCCTACAAAATTAAAAACAAGGACTGGAAGTCTGATCCCGATTTGTTGCCGTGTGTGACTTACATCGAACTTGTTAACTATCTTATTTTCCACCCAAGTCCCTTTTGTGAACTGAAGGATTTTCAAAATTACAAAAGTATGGAAGCTTACGACAGATTTGTTGAGGAATCCTCTTACTGTGTTTGTCAAGGTTTGTGATGTGGCAAAAACATGCGAACATTGGATGATACTACACTGAAACTCAAAACGCTATCCCGCCCCCCTCAGCCATTGTAAATTAAAGGTGTTAATTATGAGCCTTTCATCCAAACAAAGATTGAAAATAAATACAATTGCAAACAGCGCATACTTCATGTTTGTTTGATACATGTGTATGGTGAAGTAGTTATTTAATAATGTTATCCACTGAGAGAGAAGAAATATCTCATCAAAGTGGATGAAATGCACATTTACTATGTATTCTTGGTATATACCTGTACTTGTTCAACATCTAGATCTTTTAAGAATATTTTTTCAGAAATGTTACTCAAGAAGCAACACCTGCAGTATTTAACCTAGCCATACTTGAATGGTGTCGACAGATGTACATGAAGTACACATGTCCCATAACCTTTTTAAAATTTATTTCTACATCATAAATAATTCAATTTACCTGTCAGAAAGTGGTCAGAACAAACACGAACACAGTCAAGCTTTGGCAAATTCGACCGGTTGATAGCTGCCAGCCACATTTGTCTTCGCCGTTCACTTTTCTCCTGAGCTTCAATCCCCTGATTGTAAACACACTTCGGAAGTCTAAAGAAGCCCTTCCCACCCTTTTCCCCTCGGCTACAACAGCCAACAATAACGCACGTATTCGGCATTACAATGTAGAATCTAACTGGTTCGCTGAACAATAACAATGAAGTGAAAAGCTTTGTGGACTTCCAAAATGGCCGCCAGAAATGCATTGTGGGTAATCTTAGGACCTCGAAGCACTCTATTGACTTTTGTGGTGAACAAAATATTTGACGAGCAGTTCCCTATTTCTACTTGACCAGAGACTTGGGTTTTGAGTTAGATTTATTTATTTTACATTGCGGTGTTAAACGCACTTTATATTGTTGAACTGTTGATTTTGGTTGTGCGAAAATACTTGAAGTACAGCAGCATATGCCTACTTGAGTAGTTGTCTGACTAGAGTTGGTGATTTATTTTGTCGAGTGATACTCACTTTATATTGTATATTGACTTTTGTTATGAACACAATACTTGGAGTACAGAAGGCTATGCATACTTTACCAGTTGTCTTGGGTTTTGACAGTTAGATTTTATTGATTAAACTCACTTTATATTGTTAACTGTTGAATGCTTTTTTTTATGATATTGTTTACCGTTTATTTTTGTTGCACTAGGAGTAAAATAAATCTGTTGCTGGTCAGGTGCAATAAAGGTGCTATAACACAACTATTTGTTCTTTTCTATTCAACTGACTTAAATAATGCCCCGATCACTTAAATTCTTTGACATAAAACAACTTAAAACAACTTTAAAAAAAAAACAATATAGTTACTTTGCCTGGTAAATAGTTACTTTTACCATGGAGTCAATCAGTTACTGACTCAGATACTTTTAGGAAGAAGTAGTGACTAACTATAACTAATTACTTTTTTAAAGTAACATATCCAACACTGGCTAAGTACTGCTTTATTGTTACACTTTTTATATTAGTTCTGTTTTTTTTAAAACAGATTTAAAATTGTTTATACGCATACTTCTAATGCAATGAGTTTTGATTTTTCCACCACAGTAATGTCGTCAATGCGATCGACCAGAGTCACTAGACATTCCTCAGGCAGTTGCTTTTTGATGTATGTCTATTCGATACTTTCAGCTTTGCCTTTCAAAATGCTCTGATACTCTTTGAAACTTAAATGTAAACGGGGACCGGGTTTTTTGATGGTATACTGACTGATGAGTGGATCATTTCATGTTTGTTCAGATTTTTTTTTACTCTGCTTGCTTACAATGAAAAATGTGGTTCTGTTTTCGCTGTTGGAAATGATTGCTTAGGATGCATGGTTTGTTTGTTATTTTGACTATTAATGCTCACTGATGTTATTATTTTACTACCATGCACTGATTACGTCTTTGTCAGTTTTAATAGAAAACAAAAGGCTGTTTAGAAGAGGTTGGAATGTATGCATTTTGAGGGCTGTTGTACGTTACTTTATTGTTCTCCTTGCAAGCTCAAACTTTAATTATGTATTTTCTTCTTACTTTAAGTGTGTAATAAACCAGTGTAACACACACTTTTTGTAAAACTTATAAATGAATGACGACGACTTCCATTCTACCCAGTATACTTATTTTGCTCTTTGATTTGAAAATTGTATTTTCAAGCCACTGCATGGTTGAGCTTTTTTCCCAATTATATTTACCCAATAACATTTTGTTTGTTGTTTTTTATGAAAACGAACCTTAAAAAAAGCCATTCCTTTGTTAAACTGACTTAGATGCCCTTCATATCAGACAAACTAGCGCAGAAAAAGCATTGTTCATGCCTCTCCCCAATATGAATACCGTGCAAAATAAATGCAAATCCATGCTAATCTCTGCATCCTCCATAAAAATGAAGAGAAACGTCTTCTTTTTCTTTTATTCAGTGCGCTGTACGCTGCAATTTGCATGCGTCTCAAGACCACGTGACCTATTCGGCGTGACGCATGAATGCGCGCTCACTGGAGGCACAACTTCACATTGAAGTCCTGTTTATTCCTGCGTGAACGGGATTTAAAATGGCCGACTCCGCGGGTCGGGCCCGGCCTCGGTGACATTCTGCACGGACGGGCGGGAGCATTGGACGAATACGGAATGAGACGCTGAAGTCAACGCTGTCTAATTGTTCTGTTAAATCGAAAACTTGATTTTAGCCGTTTTTACGAAGTGCTTAATTGGCTTGGAACATTGCTACATTGTGTCGGGCACAAACACGCCTTCAGGCTTGAGACTGTCAAGGTTGATTTCAAGTTATACACTGGAGGCTTGTGTGCGTGCAGTATATTTTCCCCGGCGTTGCGTAATTCTGTCTGTGTCCTGTACCATTTGTTAAGCATTAAGAACGAGCTGTCGGCAATGTTGGTAATAACGTGTTACAAAGGACTGCATTCCTGTAACAGAATTACTTGTCTCGGCAACTAGTACTGAAACTCGGTATGAACACCATTATGTAAATCTGCTATTGATACTTCCTGGTGCGTTACTATATTACTCCGCTACTTTATAAATACAGAATTTACTAAAAAAGTTCAGAATTTTGCTCGACAGCAGGCGAGTGAAAGGACTGAGCATGAATAGGACGGGGAACCAATCAGGTAACCAGCAGCAGCTGGCGCCAAACGAGCGGCACAGGCGAGTGTGATGTGATGTGATTCCAGGCTTTTTATTTGTAAAATTGTGTTTGCAAATACACAATTCTTGTAACTATAATTCAACTCATGAATTATGGTAGCTTATATTTTATTGTCTGACTCACGAAGTCATGAACAATCCTCAATCCACCAGAAACAGAGGGCTGATTACAACATTTACCAAGGGTGGGCGTGTTTATATCCAAGTATGAAATACAACTGAATACAGTTACGGTGGCGCCGTCTCAAGCACAGATTACGAAAAGTTTTGATTTCTTCCTACTGATATTCTGGTATTCTCCCTTCCGTATTCAGACGCTCCCCTACTTATCAACATTCGAATTACGAAAAACGGTAGATGTCGAAAAATATTTGGACATTGCTGTAAGTTAGATTTTGTATTGTGCACCTCTTTCCGAGTACAGGACAGTACTGTAGTGTTTTTTCCGCCACTACAGGCGTGTGGCGCTGCGAAAGCTCCCTCAGCATCCACCCCGAAGAAGAACAAAAACACTACGGACATGCTACAAAAAAAAATATCGTGATACAACAAAAATACTACAAAAAAACTAAAAATGTACTACTATGGAGAAATGACCGAAAAAAAATTACTGCAGAAATATTATTAAAATAAAACTAAAGTAATGAATCAAAAAACTACAGACCTTCATTGACACGTTTGCCCATTGCCCTCACTTGGCCCCGCCCGTTTGGCGCCAGCTGCGGCCCGTTGCCTGATTGGCTTCCCTCTTATTTAAACTCAGTTCTCTAATTCACTCCTTGTCAGTCCGTCGACGAACCTCTGCACTTGCAAGACTTTTACTTGTTTTGACTCTGTCCAGTTTCCTGCTCGTGTATCTAGTATCCGGTATCGATCCCGCCTGTCTCGTCCTGTCCGGTATCTTGCTCCAATCTCTAGTATCCGATATTGATCTCGTCTGTCTCCTCTTGCCTGGTATCTTGCTCCCATCTCCAGTATCCGATATCAATCCTGCCTGTCTCGTCCTGTCCGGTATCTTGCTCCAGTCTTCGGTATCCGATATCGATCACGTTTGTCACGTCCGGTATCTACCCGTGTGTCCGGCCTCGATCTCGTCTGCCTCTGGCTTCTCTGTCTCACTTCTTCCGCCCATCGATCGTTGCATCCCTGGCGTTTGTGTTCACGCGCATGACTTTCCCATTCCCGAAAAATAAAGCTTGTGTGAAAACGTTACAAGTCTGGGTCCTCTGCCTGTTTTGGTTCTGACATTCAACTGAAATCCAACTACAGAAATAATAAAAAGTAATGTAACGCTTGAAAACTAAATAGCAAATGAACTGCTTAAAACAGAGGCCTTATACATTATTTTGCTTCAATCGTGATTGTTTCAAAACAAATTTAATGAGACTAATCCAGTTCGGAAGACGCATACCACGTAAATGCCTGCATGTACATTTACTCTCAGATGAAAAATTTGGATCTTTTTCCAAGATGGACCCCTTGGCCAAAACTTTTGAACCCGATGCGGCCCCCAAATCCAAATAGTTGCCCACCCCTGGATTAGAACGTGGAATGAGTTCTAGTAGGTATTTAAAAGTAATAAGGGGCCGAAAATCAAATTTTGCTTAGGGCCCCATGAAGGCTTTCAGGGTAACACGCTACTTTTGGGTCTCAGTAATCGGGAAGTAACACACTGAGTTTGGAAATGAGGTGACTAATAACTGTAACTAATTACTTTTTTCAGTAATGTGCCCAACACTGAGTATAGGTGGTCACACAGCTGCACCTAGCACTGTAGCGTGAGACGCCCTTCATAAGGACACGGGGTGGAATGGATGCCCTTCGCTCGGTTGTCATGGAACGTCTTGCAATGTTTTTGTAGCCCACGGCTTACTTCCTCCTTTCTGTCTGTCTACATCACTCTGACTTCTTTTTTTGTGTTTGTGTTTTCTCCAGATTTGGCCGGGTTACAAAAGGAGGCGTTTAACGCACGATGCTTCCGCTTAGTAAAAGCGACATTTGTCAGTGCCACATCGCTGTTTGCTTTGGCTAATGTGCCATTGTCACTTTCTGGCTACAACGAGATGAGAATTTTTTCCCCGCAATGGGCCGTGAGCAAAAAAAGGTTCGGGTTGTCGCAACTCATCGGGCCTGTGTGATACTAGCAGCCACTAGCAGACGCAATACTTGTGGCACTTTTCATATCAGGGTCTGCTTGTATCTTTCTTAGGTTCTACTAAAGGTTTGTTTACTGATCAAGGACAGAATTTGCGTGTTGGAATCAACATCTGGGTTGCCAGTAAAACAAGCACTGGAGTGAGAAGCTTGAGTTTTTTATACAATAAAGCAAATAAAATAAATAAAACAGTGTATGCTGAGCATGCTATTAAATAACAGTGTAATCTATAAACCAACAGGGAGGAACAAAGAAGTTTTCATGGCACCCTCTCCACATCAGTTCTTCATCTAGACTGAATCCTGTAGGTGGTTTGATAAGACTCAATGCCTCACTCCCAACATCTTAGAACAATAAAGATGTCATGATTACCGATATGCATCACCTGTGCCCGCTCCTTTGGCGCCAACTGCCTCGGACTCTGATTGGCTCTCTGTCCCTATTTAAACCCACTCCTATTCGTCCCCTTTTGTCAGCCCGTCTGCGAACCTCAGTTATCACTAGGCAAGCCTTTTTTCAACCCTGCTTCCCACCTGTTTTTTGCTTTTACTGTCCCCCGGGTTCGACCCGTTTTTGATCCTGACCACGTCTACTCTCCGTCCCGGCTTTCGACTTATTTTGTTCTCTAGCACATCTACTCTCTTTTTCTGGCTTATGACTTGCCTCCGACCCCGACCACATTTTTGCTCTTCTGTTCCGGCTTCTGACCCAATTCCACGTCCGCGTTCGGAGCGACCTGCTTCCCGCGTTCAGCAATCCCTGGATCGTGGGCGCAACCCTTTCCCTTTCTTCTAATAAAACTTGTGAGAAACGTAACGCAAGTGGGTCCTGTCTCCGTTCTGGAGACTATATAACCACTAGAAAAAAATATCAAATGTCAATCACGTTTTGGCAATCAGGGACAATGCTTCAGAAAACGTGTTTACACTCGGAATTGAATGTGTTAAATGTATTCTATTTTTGTCTAAATGTAAGGGTAGGGTAGATTTAGAGGTGTTAGGGATTGTAGGGTAGATTTAATCCACATTGTGTAAGACGAAGGGGCTGATGATTTCCATCTCAGTAAGAAATGTCATGATTACTCATCACACTCACCTGTGCCGCTCGTTTGGCGCCAGCTGCTGCTGGTTACCTGATTGGTTCCCCGTCCTATTCATGCTCAGTCATTTCACTCGCCTGCTGTCAGTCTGTCAGCGAACCTCTGTTTCCACAAGGCAAGCATTTTTTACTCTGACTCCCGTTGGTCCCGTTTTGTCACCCATTTTCCACTCGTCCGTTCCAGATTTCTCCGTTTGTCTCCTACTACGACCCGTTTTTAGACCATGACCACGTTCTCATCTCCCGATTTTCCATCTAACTATGCTACGATCTCCAGCCCCGGAAGATCCACTTCCGCATTCAGAACACGCTCCGATCCTGTGAGCGGCTTGCTTCCCGCGTCCAGCGAGCACCGGATCGCTGGCGGTGCCTTACCTCTATATTTCAATAAACTTGGGACTAACGTTACGCATCTGGGTTCTCCTTCAGTTCTAGTCCTGACAAGATTAATCATTGTGCTATTAAGGGCACATAGGCAATGGTGTCCTGTGTGGCTTCAGGTAGTTTTAATGTAGCCTGCTTGGTATTTCATGGTCAATTCGTCATGTCACGTTCATTGTTGTTTTGTCTAAGTGTTTCTTGTGTCGTCCCTCTTTCATACTATGTTTTTATTAGACCTGTTTTTTGATGAAACTTGATGTTTTCTATCCAAATGGAAGTACTTTCCCTGTGTCTTTTTGCTTTAGCATTTTGCACTGAAGCAGTTGGTAATCCAACATATCCCACATTGTCTTGCTTTTCATGTTTTGTTCAGTGCAAGCTAGATTGTGTTCCAACATAGTGCATTTTAACTATTTTCTTGTTTTTTTATTTAGATCTAGGAATTTTTTTTAGTGTGTCCCAACTAAAACACGGGTCTAAATAGTTGATACTAGGCCATTCCTTTAAAAAAAAAAGATATAAAAGTGCAGAGATAATGCAGTTCAACAAGAAAAAGCATACACCTGCATAGCTATCCAGCTACTGGCAAGTGGAAGTGCTGTTCGCATGTAAGTGTGGAATTTATTTCCATAAGATAATTCTCAAATTCAGGTTTGGATTATTGCCTAGATTTTCACGGTGAATCCGGTCAATAACAACCCAAATTAAGTAAATTTGTGCAAAGTAGTCTGGGCGTTTCGTGCCCCTTCTGCGTGTTCGAATTATGTCCAGAGTTCTGATAAATATTTGGATAAAGAGAGTTCCGTTGAGTATTTTACATTAAAATAAGAAATAAAACTAAATATTCTGGGCTTGTGAACATGACATAGAGGTCTCTTAACGAGCATTGACAGAATGGCAGACCATTGGTATTAAAATATAGGAGCATGGTATGACAAGAACAAAACTTAACTAAAAGTCTGGAAGTCCAAGTTTCACACCAGACCTTTGTTAAAACTGGGTCTTACGGGATTCTATATGTGTATTGTTTGCCCTCAAGTAGGCTTTAGATGAGGGGAGGGTGTCATAATATTCTGTAGTTTGCAATAGTATTTGATCTGTGCAGCCCTTTGAGACTCTTTGTGATTAAGGGCGTCACAAATAAACATGACTTGACTTGATTCTCTAGGTGGTATGATAAGCTTGGGGCGGACTCATTCTAACACCACTTAGAAACTACTGGGTAAGTATAACCACTAAACGGATACATTTTAACATCAAATGAAGCAGCATTTCTGAGGTGTTGATTAAACAAAACAAAAATTTCATGCAATGAACCGCTTTCTTCCATCTTCGTAACATTGCCAAAATCCGTTCAATACTGTCTCAGTCTGATGCGGAAACTATAATTCATGCATTTGTTACCTCCCGTCTCGATTACTGTAATGCACTACTCTCCGGTCTCCCGAAGTCCAGAATCAAGTCTCTTCAGCTAGTACAAAATGCCGCAGCGAGGCTTTTAACTAGGACAAAAAAGTACGATCACATAACACCGATTTTGGCTAACTTGCACTGGCTCCCAGTTATCCAAAGATGTGACTTCAAGGTTCTCTTAGTATTGTACAAAATCATACATGGACTTGCTCCCTCTTATCTTTCAGATCTGATCTGCCCCTATGTCCCGGTCCGAAGCCTACGATCTGAGAGTGCTGGTCTTCTGGTGATCCCGAGAGCAAAGAAGTGTTCTGCTGGTTCGAGAGCGTTCTCCATCCGGGCACCGGTGCTGTGGAATGCTCTTCCCCCTGAGATCCGATCTGCAACCTCAGTGGAAATGTTTAAATCTAAACTTAAAACTCACTTCTACTCCATTGCATATGAATAATAACCTACTCTTCTTGTCGGCTGAAAAATAGTCTGTGTAACATAGTGTACTAATCTGTGAAGCCCTTAGAGACTTATTGTGATTAAGGGCTATACAAATAAAAATGACTTGACTTGACTTGACATATTCAGTAACAAATGTTAACGATCTAACAATAGGAATAATATACTGTATGAACCTAAGTAACTGTTTCATCGAATTACTTATTCATGTATGTCTAATGAAGCCATCTAATTAATTATTTATTTGTGTATTCATGCGACTTGTCATAGATCATTTATAATTTTAAAAACACAAAGTCCTTTACCGGACACAGAGCCTTTGAGCCTATAATCTATTCCAAAAGCAAGGGACGTAACGTTATCGCCACAAAAATATGGAAGCCACAAGTGCAAGTGTACTAAGTGATACGCAAAATTTTGGAACAAAATCGTTTTTCCTGAGTGATTAGGATTACTACTCGTATTTTCACATGACGCTGCCAGTAAGTGCCGAGGTTCGGTGTTCTGAATATCCTCATTACCTGTACAGACGTCCTACTAATGCCTAGTGCGCATGCACACCACGGATAGCAATTGTGGAAGTGGTGAGGACTCTGTCGGAGTTTATGAAGATATAAACTCATTGCTGGCAAAAATATTCAAGTAGAGGCATTTAAAAAGTTTAAATCTACTGCGCAAATGTAGTGAGCCCGGCCCGGCAGCCATCTTCCTTGGCCGCCAAGGCTGATCTGACAACATCCGGGTCAGTAGGCGTGTTTATTGAGAGTTCACGCATGCACGGAGAATGAATGGAATACAAACAATGGAAAATAGACTGAAAACTCGTGAATCTTCAAAATGTGACTATGTGTGTGTGTGAATGATTACTTGAGAATTAAAAATAGAAAAACAGGTTAAACAAGTTAATTTTATTGCATGGAGTCTGTAAAAAATACACAACTAAAAGTAGCTTAATTTACAGACTCACTACTCTTTCACTGCCTTAAAATACTATTTTCTGACGTAGGTTTGAAGCCTGGTGTGTTTTGCTGTGGTAACTTTCTAGCATGGTGTCTGTTGACTACGGTAATCACTGAGTGTATATACGCATGGCAACCCTCTGTCACGGTTGCCATGGCGCCCAATTGGCCCCGCTCATTTGGCGCCAGCTGCGGCTCGTTGACAGATTGGCTTCCATTCTATTTAAACGTAGTGCTCTCAGGCACACTTTTTCAGTCCGTCAAAGAACCTCTGCCCTGCAAGACGTGGATTTTGACTCTGTCCGGTTCCCTCCCTGTGTTTCCTGTTCCGTATTGTTCCCGTCTATTTTGTCCTGTTTAATATCGATTTCCAGTTTCGTTCCCGTCTAGTTTGTCCTGTTTAATTTCGATAACCAGTTTTGATATCAATCCTGTCTGTCCCGTCCTATCCGGTATCGCTCCATCTGTCCGATATCTGCTCGAGCAATTGGTATCGATCTCGTCGGCGTCTGACTTCCTGTCATTCCACGCCAGGCTGCTGCCTTACATCTTCCACCCAACGATTGCCGAATCACTGGCGTTAACGTGCACGACTGCCCCATTTCCCGTAAAATAAAAGCTTGTGTGAGAATCTTGGGTTATCCTCCTGTTCCGGTTCTTGACACCCTCATTTTTTATTTAAAGCTAAAATTCTGTTTACAAAGATTTTGAGTTTCGGTGTTGCTAGTTTTACCTCATTTTAAAGAAAACAAAAATGCTGCTGTAAGGTCAGGCCAAGAGAGGACTTCATTCAAGGCTTGGACGGTTTAGCATAATAACGACTCAACACTTTAAACCTAAAAAACAACATTGACCAAATGATGAAGGTGTTGGATCTGAGTCAGCTCAGGAGTCTTCTCCTGCTACTGGTAAACAGGGAAAACAGTGTATCTGTCTTATGTAGGGAAGAAAAACCCTACACAAATAAATGTCCTAGAGAGGAACAGGTGTCGGCAGGCCGAAGACATACCACAGGAAGAAGTACCCCTACGACCCTGGCAGTTAAGGGATCCATGAAACTTGTTGTTCTGTAAATAAGTCATTTTCAAAAATCTTCTTTTGTTTCTACATTTAAAGGGATCTGCTTCTTTAGCAACGCCGGATTATGACACCTGGTAGGAAAACACAATAGCTTTTCTGGCTTTACAGACTAATGACTCTACATATGTTGTTTCCTCTGACGGCAAATATTTAGACACGTCGAAGAGAAGCAAAGTCCGTCCTCTGAAACGTCTCATTGTGGCCCAGCAGCTCGGCCAAACCTTCCCAAGCCTCGCCTTCATTGAAATGGTAAACCGGCAACACCCGGCTTGAATTCACAGGCTACCATTAACAGTCCGCACACTCCTGCCCGGCTCAATGTTTCCCACTACTTTCTCCCAAAATGTAAGGGGGGGTACAATAAAAGGGCTGAGAGGTGGGGTGGGGGGCCCGTTTACCATGATAAAAGAGAGCCGGGAAGAGAGTTAAAGAGTGGAGGTGGCTCACTTAATCTGTAATCTGTCTCTGTCATTTCGCCTCCAAGCATATCCGCTCCGGCTTGGTTCTGTCACACACTTCATATGGCAACATTCAAGTAACTTTAGGCGAGATGCATCCATTAAAGGAAGTTGCATTGAACAACATGACATTTTTGAGCACATTTCATCGACCCGGAAAAATTAATGAAATAGGAAGTCTATTTTGTTTTGGTAAAATATGATTTTCAACAGAATTGGATTTGTCAGTATTTGTTAGTCTTAGTTTACTTTTCTTATTAAAAGGAGCTCACTGTTTTTTATCTGTGATGGTTTCTCATTTTTTCTTTTGATTTGATTTATTTGTTTTCCGACTTTTAGAAAATAGGTCATCAAGCCCCCCAATTCCAAACCAAAATTCTGAGTGCCAAGCAGGGAGGCAACGGTTCCCTATGTTGTAAGTATTAGGTCTGACTTGGCCGAGTCTTGAACCTGTGACCCCACACAGGCGCCCAACCCAAAAGGCCACCCAGCCTGTTTTGTTTTTGTTTTGAGATGAATACTGATTTGTGGGATAAAATATATAAAAAGGGAAATGTACCATGGTGAAAAATCTAGGGATTGGTCAACCAAATGTTTATTACAAATTCATGCTTGTCAACCTATGTTTACTCCATATTTTAAATAATATTTTTGATTATTTCAGATTGTGTAAATCAGGTGGCTCCAACGTGGTGCCCCTTAAGGGAAGCTGATTTCCCTGCTCTGAAAATATCTCACCAGTGCTGGGTCTTTGTTATTCTCCAGTAAAATTCTTGACACCAAATTTCAGTATAGACATTAGCCAGGTTCAAAAATAATCCATGTAATTTTGAATTGTTCTTCCTTGGTCACGGTCTGTGTATTACAGACATCTGTGGTCGCATGAGGCAACTCCATGAGGTTAGGAAATGGCACTCAACCACCATGTCAAGTGATGGAACCCGTGTTAATCTGCAAGCGCCTGTTCAAAAAAATCCAACTAATTACTTCCCATTCCCCTTCGAAATGCTTCAGAAACCCCCCTCCCACACCCCCTGGCAAAGTTAAAATGGAAGCATGAAGCCAAGGCACTGGTGTGTTCTGCTCTGCTAGCTTGGGTTATTATGTGAAAAAAAGCTGTGTGGAGGAGCAATCAGGCAGTCATCATAAATTGATTTGCATAGTAACTATAAAATAAATCAGTAATTGTAAATATTTGCTGTATCCCTGCAGTTTTTTGCACAAGAGTTTGAATTGCAATGCAAATAGATATGATTTGGAATAATGGCTGATATTCAGTTTCATTAAAATAACAATGCATTTTTGTTTTCATCTGGATTATCAGAGATAATAGAACTGGAATGGGTAAACAGTGTGTGCATGCTTGTGTGTAAGCTCTTCTTGGGAAAATCTTTGACCTTCAGGTTAGGTTGCTTAAGCGTGGGTTTAATGACAGCAGACTTGAAGGCTACCGGAACAATACCTGAGGATAGCAATATATTAATAATATTTAAAACTGACGGTCCTAAGACTTCAAACAGATCTTTCACCAGTAAAGCCGGAAAAGGATCAAGCAGGCAACTAGTCCATTTGGCCCTACTGACCATCTGCGTAAGTCTAAGGGACAAACCTTTGAAACTGCACAACTTTTCTGAACAGCTGCCGAGACGGTCCTGACTCAAAACCTCAGCATCTTTAAGGTAGGACGGGGTTGCAGATTGTTTATTTAAAATGTGTAACGGGTGTAATATTAACTTTTGTTTTGTTGAAATTCCTGGTGAAATATGTTTGTATAGTTTATGTATGAGTGTCCTGCAATGACGAATCCAACAGTGCTACATGCTGGTATGGGGAAGGTTTAGTTTAGCCTCTGATTTTATGACCGGAAGGAGGATATTGTTGGCAGTCTCCAGCGCGCTGCTAACGGTAAGCCACAATCTTTTGGTGCTCCGCAAAAAGTTAATTGATAACATTGAAACCACAACTGACAAATCTTGCAACATACACAGTAATGTAATCGATGTTGGCAAGCTGTTAGGATTTATTTTCTTTTCGTTTCTGTCTCCATTTATGTTAGTTTTGCTGTACGTTGTACTGTACTGAAGTGCTAATTCCCCTCTTAGATGTTGAGAACCAGCGGAGGTGCTAAACACATGGTGTGTGTATTTTGTGTCGCTCATTGCAGGTAAATTGTTCCTGTTCTTTTTATACTCGGTATTGTAATTATTTCGGTATTCACAAATATATAAAAAGGATGATTTTGGTTGAAATTCAGATTGAAAAATATGTCGAGTAGAATTCATTGTAAAAGTTAAAACCACTATACGATCACTTGTTAAAATTGTATATATATATATATATATATATATATATATATATATATATATATATATATATATATATATATATATATATATATATATATATATATATATATATATATATATATATATATATATATATATATATATATATAGCTGGATAATATTGAGTGATGGGCTCACACTGGAAGTGTCATGGAAGTAATTATACTGTAAATAATATTTGCTGTGCATGCATGTGTATGTTTGTGTCATAGGGTTTGAGAGCCAAGGGCAGACAGGCATGACATCACATTTCTTCCTCAGTGCATAAGCCGTATTCAAGGAGGTGGGGGCGAAAGAGAGCTAGTTTTGAAGAAGGTTGACATATGATGCATCATTGCCTCAATGTTGAGCAAAGACTTGAAATGCCACAGGACGATTTATGTTATTATTTTTTCTGAACATCCATTTCACACAGCACATATGTGAATTTTCAAAATCAACGATTTAGGGTTCATTGAGGAACACTGACGTGCAATTATGTTGAGGTTAGTTATGTAAAGGGGTTAGTTTTTTTGTTATTTGTGTTACCTTACAAATACGAAATTGATCTTTATATATTAATCAATTGTACTTTTTATTCCAGAATTTACAGTAAGATGTCAGATAAGGACCAAGTCTTAGTATTTGGATTGAGGCTTTCCGGTGAATGGTAATGATCAGAACTACTATACAGTGGAGCCTCGGTTCTCGACCATAATCCGTTCCAGAACCCTGTTCGAGAACCGATTTGTTCCATCACCGAAATCATTTTTCCCATTAAAAATAGCGTAAATCGTTTTAATCCGTTCCAACACCCTGAATGTTTACCATGAATGTTTAACGTAAACATGAAGCTAACCCAAGCTAACCCAGGCTAATCGTACGTTCGCGTTATCGTAATCTTCCGTACGAAAGATTACGCTAACATGAACGTGTAAAAATTAAAAAAATCAGGTCGTTTACAAGTCATTTAGCACCACAAGTGGCTAGCGCTTTATTGGAAAGGGGGCTCCGTTCCAACACCCTGAATGTTTACCTCGAATCATAAAGCTAACCCAGGCTAATCGTACGTTCGCGTTATTGTAATCTTCCGTACGAACGATTAGGCTAACACGAACGTGTAAAAAAAAAGATAAAGAAAAGAATTTTGAATAGGATTTCTTACCTTTGTGGTGGTCAGCAGAAGGCACATGCTGTATTCCCCCTAGCAAGATCGGAAACTCGCACACCTCTTTCATATTTAGCTATTATGTCTTACTTAAAGGCAATAGTTGTACGAACAACTTTTCTTTTTTCACCTGTCCTGCTTGCACCGACCATCGGAGCCATAGTTAGGGGCTAAAACACTCCGTTCACCGATATTAAAAGCGAAAGCAAAAAGAGGCAAGAGCGCACGTGATAATAGTTGGTCACCAGGGGTGGGGGCGATCTACATGATCTACACCTGTACGCCGCTCAACATCGCACTCTAGCGTACGCACTCACGCATTACTGGCGTTCGAACTCCGAATTTTTGACCGAACAGCGAAGCAAGAATTTCTCGAAATTTTTGGTCGAACACCGATTTGTTCGAACTGAGAGGCGTTCGAAAACCGAGGTTCCACTGTACTTGTCAAGACTATAAATCGCTCTGAAATAGAAGTAGCAAACATTTCAAAATGCAAGTAAAAACAAAATTACAAGCAAGTTTTTAGCGTAATGTCAGAACCAGAACAGGAGGAGGATCCAGATGCGTAACGTTTCTCACACAAGCTTTATTTTATAGGAAATGGGGCAGTCATGCACGTTAACACAAATGCCAGTGATTTGGTGATCACTGGGCGGAAAAAGTAAGGCAGAAGTCTGGCGTGGAACAAGAGGAAGCCAGAGGCCGATGACATCCATACCAGTTACACGAGCAGATACCGGACAGATGGGGTTGATACCGGACAGGACAGACAGGATTGATATCAGATTCAGGAGACTGGAGACAGATATCCGACAGGATGAGGCTGACAAGATCGATACCAGACACTGGAGACAGGAGTATGATATCACACTGGACGAGATAGACGGGGACGTTACCTGATACTGGAGATTGTAGCAAGGTAACAGACAGGGCGAGACAGACGGGATTGATGCCAGACACTTGAGACTGTAGTCCAACAACAAGCAGGACAAAATAGACGGGAATGATACCAGACACTGGAGATCGATATCAAACAGGGCGAGATAGATGGGAACGATACCGGACAGGATACACAAGCAGGAAACTGGAGAGAGTCAAAACACACGTTTTGCGGGTGCAGAGGTTTATTGACGGACTGACAAAGGGTGAGTGAGAGCACTAAGCTTAAATAGGAGGGAAGCCATTTAGTCAACGAGCCGAAGCTGGGGACAAACGGAGAATATTGTTTTTGAAGAAAAGAAGAGGAATAAGCTGTACTTAAAATAGAATACGGGTACAAGATATCCGGAAACACAATGTTACAAAAAGTCACAAAAGCCAAAAGTACGGCTAGTCGAAGTTGTCGTTTTTCTTGTGTATTCTTACAGTAACCAACTAAGCGTACCATTCCTGATGGAAATCAGTGATGCCGAGGGCAAAATCGCGATAAGGAGATGCCGGTCGAGGTGGTGGTGCGGGTCCATGGGAACGATGGGGGTTCAGTTCTCGAGTGTTCCAATGCACAGCACCGCCAGCGGCCGTGCTACATTTGGTGATAAATGTGGCGTGGTAAAAAGGCCCCCGAGACTCGACAGAGACTGGGTGGGTTCATTGGTTGTGGGCACGGATTGTCTTCTCGTGGCCCTTCTGGCAATCACTCACCCACCCTCTAAGAAAAGCAGAGGCAGTGGATATTAAGCAAAAGGGGGAATGAAGACTAGAAAGGGACATTGAAGGCTCATTCAGTTGTAATTAGTTCGTGTTGCCAGATTACAACATGTTCCTTGTCAAATAAGCCACCTCAGAATATGGGGACTACCATTTACTTTTAACACGAATTATGATTTTTTATAGCTTTTGAGAACTGTTTCTAATCATTCACATAATGCTTAAAAATATACGTTTTGGTCGGGAACAGCTCAAGAAAAGGCTTGCGGTCAAAGCGAAGTTTATTCAGTTTGCTTCTGTTTTTCAATATTGCACACCTTGTCATGATTACTGATGTGACTCACCTGTGCCCGCTCATTTGGCGCCAACCGCCGCGGGTTCTGATTGGCTCCCTGTCACTATTTGAACCCTGTCCTGTCAATCCCCTGTTGTCAGTCCGTCTGCGAACCTCAGTGTATACTAGGCAAGGCTTTTTCGACCCTGACTCCCACCTGTTTCGTTTTTGCTCCCGTCTGTCTCTGGCTTGGCTACGATCCATTTTGATCCTGACCACGTCTGCTCTCCTGTCCCGGCTTACAACCTCTTTTTGTCCCCGACTACATCTACTCTCCCGTTTTGGTTTACAACTCGTTTCCGACCCCGTCCACGCCTTGCTCTCCCATCCCGGCTACGACCCGTTTTTTCCGTCCCTGACACTGCCGTCGCTCGCTACTTCCGTGTTCGGATCACAATCCGAGTACGAGAGCGACTTGCTTTCCGCGTCCAACACCGCATCGTGGGAGCAGACCTTCCTCTTTCCCTTCAATAAAACTTAACTTAACTTAGAAACGTAACGCAAGTGGGTCCTGTTTCCGTTTTGGTCCTGACACACCTGTAGAGTAGATCCCACAGGAGGATGTTATTTTGACTCTTGTTCCTTAGTGTTTTTTTTTTTTTTTTTTTTGACTGTTGTGCACGGTGTACATCATATTCACAATCAGCCAAGAAGATTGTTGTTCCTTGATAAACTCAATGGGTGGATCTCCTTTTTTGTAACATAAGATAATTTTTTGAAAGAAAGGGCTCATGGGAGGGCTTTTAGAACAAATCTAGGTCTAGGTTTTTGTGTACAGTCCTCTCCACTTGCAAGTTCAATATTCGTTGATATCTTCTCTACTTATTTACATTTTTTACCAAACTATAATCTTACAAGTAATAGCCTAAGGATAAGGTTTGGAACATATTTATGAACCATACGTACAGTCTTTGCTCGGAAGTGTGTTTTAGTGAGAGGATACTGTGGTTTTGGCCTATATTTTTAATGCTATAAAAAAAGGGACATTTCTTTGAGCGGGTTAAGGGTTTTACAACGACATATTTTCAGTTCATAAATCTCTTAGCTCATAGTCAGGAGTTGCCTTTCATAATATAACATTCCAAAGTCCATACATTGATTTTAGCCTTTGAATTGTAGTTAAAGAATAGGGAGTTACATAACTGTCAACTTTTTCCTCGTATTTTCCAAGGTTTTCGATCATTTGTCTGCTGCAAAACTTTGCCATGGTTGCCATGGCGCCCAATTGGTCCCGCCTGTGTGGCGCCAGCCGCACCCTGTTGACGGATTGACTTCCCCACTATTCAAACCATGTCCTGTCAATCCCCTGTTGTCAGACCATCTGTGAACCTCTGTTTTTCAAGGCAAGCCTTTTTTCGACCCTTGACTCCCGCTTGTCCCCTTTTTGCTCCCGTTTGTCTCCGGCTATGACCGGTTTGATCTCGACCACGTCTGCTCTCCCATCCCGACTTACAACCCGTTTTTGATCCCGACCACGTCTATTCTCCCGTTCTGGCTTACGACTCGTTTCCGACTCCGACCACGTTTTTGCCCTCCAGTCCCGGCTGCCGACCAGTTTTCCCGTCCCCGATACCATCATCGCTCGCTACGGAAGATCCACTTCCGTGTTCGAATCACAAGCAGAGTACGAGAGCGACCCGCTTCCCGCATCCAGCAAACATCGGATCGTGGGCGCAGCCCTTCCTCGTTTATTCAATGAAACTTGTGGTAAACGTTACGCAAGTGGGTACTGTTTCCGTTCTGGTCCTGACAAAATTATAAAACAACGATGCGCTTGTTCAAAATCGGAAATGGCAAACTTTTACCGAAACGACAATCTGATGCGATTGTTGGAGCAGTTTATTTACACACGGGAACTTCAAAATAAATCAGCCCTAGGCTAAGAAACTAGTCAAGATTTGATTTAAATCTTTTTTTAAGCATTTGGGGGAAGCAATAGTCTAACCTATGGCGTATTGATGAGTATGCTACAGTGATACTCCAGTTTAAATTATTTTGCAAGATTATATTTTTATTATAAACTAACCATGCATGCTTGTTCCTTTTTGTGAAAAGACGGACAAGAGACCAACATCTCCACACGGGGGCAGATTTAATTTCTTAAAGTATTTAACTAAGTGAACTCCATCGAATAGGCAGAATTAGCTGAATTAGTGTTGCTCGAGGCTCCGTCGAGCCTTTTTTCTCGATTCTCCCTCGATCTTCTCCGATCTTCTTGATCTTCTGAAGTTCTTCCTCTGCCCACGCCTTTCTCCCAAGCTGGCGTGTCGGCTCCTCCCATGGGCGGGCCAAAGAAAAGCCCCCACCATCTCGGAGAAGAGCATCGGGATGTCTGGCCTTCTGCGTCAGAGTCCTGTTAAACAAAACATTCGCATTTGGAACGGCGTGACCTGTAACTCACTCAGTGAAAATCTTCATTGCCCTCGATAAATGTAACATGTATTTAATCGTATAAAATATAAAATCCTTCAATCCCTCTCAAAATTGTTAGGAAATAAACTATTGAAATGTACCGTTTACCAAATTGTTCGAATCAGTTAACTGCCCATGTACTCCTGAATTGTGTGTTTTGGCGTTGTATAACTTGTAACCAAGGGTAAACCTTTTCTCTTCTTTGTGTGGCCAAGGGATTGTGCTTCTCCCTAACAGAAATTAAGATATTATAGGTCGCACCTACCAATTGACCCCAATATATATAAACCGATTCCCAGGTTTATAAATGTGTTTTTCTTAATTTCCTCTTCTGAATCTGCAGAATTTCAACAGCCAGTAGGTAAAAGGCAATTACAGACTGAAATGTGAAATTGAGGAGGAGGTAAATAGAGGTTAAATGGAACGAACATCTTCAATGGAGCGGAGTGATGGCAGAGGTTCATTTATGTCCTTGTGATGAAGATTAATTCATTATTGGTTGTTCAGCGTTGTTCCAGTCATCAATCTCGCATCACTTGTCCATGTTCTACTGACATGTTAAGGAGAAAATTGCCATTGTTTATGTCCATTTTTTTAAATAGCCTGCTGGCTCATTGCTTATATCACGTTATCTGACAACAGTGTGTATGCATGTGCGTGTATATCTGTGCCTGCGTGTGGGCAAGCTTCGCCAAGCAGGCTATTAAAGCACTTCATTAGAGCTTTGTTAGCTCATCCCATCATCATATGGCAGACAGTGATAAGGGCATTTCATGCTTTCCTCGCTCCTTCCCTTCCTTATGTCTGTCGGTCCGCAGGGAGCAGATAGGCTATCAGGAAACTGTCGATCACGGGACGCCGCCTATTACAGAGGCGCTCGAACCAGCCGCCTGACAATACGGTTCGTGAAGCTGCAACTTAGCGTTGAAATAGAGCAGCTGGACTGGTTTTGTGGGAATGGCAAGGGTTCATAGGACCACTTCCCACCCATTGGAGCTAGCATCTCTAGAGCCTTTACTGTCTAGCACCAGTGTTGGGACTAACATGATACAAATGAACGTGTTCCTGGTACTCAATGACTGAACCTTTCTCTGTACAAGTACTGTTACGTGTTATCAATAAAATATAACTTAAAAGTAATTACAATAGAGTGCATTTATCTGCTACTTTATAAAAGCAGATTATTCATTTTAATGTCATCTGATTGCTAGATGTTCCTTATCGCTTCCGATAGAACTTACAACCCTCGATCCATTGGCAACATCTATTGAAGGGTACCATGTTTATATTAACCTACGCTGTACAACCGAATACAGGACCCTGAATTTCACCTCATGGAGTTATTCTCCGTAATGTTTATCCTCGCATCTAAGCTGTATTTACAACTGTAAAATTAAATAATGAAATTTATTTATTATGAAGCTGCTAGCATGCCATGTTTGTCTGTGATACAAATAGGCCGGGCTATCGTCTGCTTCGCGTTCTGATTGGCTGAAAACAAGCGCTGTCGGCTCTATTAATCATACAAGCTAACACAATGCGTGAATACTTTAAGGATGATTTAAGTTTTAAGTTTGTCAGTTTGAATTTTACTTGTGGTTATTTATTTTCCTTTACTGCTATCAAAAAGATTGATAATGAATACTTTAAATGAAGTGCAGAAATTAAAAACACAAACAAAAGCTTTTCATTGTACAGTATGTCAAAAAACTGACTACACCCCTCACATTTCTGCAACGATTTCATTATAATGTTTAGTAGAAAATCACTGAAGAAACATTGCTTTGACACAATAAAAAAGTATTAAAATAAAGGCCATGGCTTACTGGAACGATATCCCCTCGTCTGCATGTGTGGCATCAACCAGGTGAGGAGTACAAACATGTTATTGTCATGCCTAAAATAAAGCAAGGACTTACTTAGGAATGTGATGGTTTAGGGCTGCATGCATGCAACTGGAATTGTATTTCATTACAAGAAACACAAAATCAGGAGTGGAATATGAAAAACTGGAGCAAAGAGTGACCTGCCTCCGGAAATTGGTTTGCAGGGCAATATTCCAGCATGACAATGACCCATAATATACTTCTGAGATGACCAATGCTTTTCTAAAGGGGTAAAGGAGGATGGACTGGCCAAGCATGTCTCCAGATCCAAATCCAATAGAACATCTTTGGGGCATCCTCAATCAAATAGTAGAAAAGCACAACATCTCCAAGATCCCCAAACTCCGTCATGGAGGAGTGGAAGAGCATTCCAGTGGGAATTTGTAAGGGTCTGGTGAAATCCAGGGCCAGGAGGATTAAGGCGATTCTTTAATCATGGTGGCCACACAAAATATTGAACTACAGGGACTTTTACTTAAGGGTGTACTCACTTTTGTGAAATAAATTTTGAATTGATGTAATTGTAAAATACAGTATTTGTATAGCACTTATCATACCAGGATTCGCAGTTTAAAGCGCTGTATAAAACATTTAATGTGCAGAATATCATTTAATTTATCATCACGGATGTGAAAAACCAATACACATGAATCCAATAAAAATCAAAGCATAAAACTATTAAAATAAATACATGTATTTTTCGACTAGAAATACAAAAAATAATATACAGTGTGAAACACAGAGTCATTAAAAAGAAACTTTAATACTTCACAAAAGCAAATCACATAATATCCTTGCTTTCGAGTTTGTATTTCGACAAAGTATGAAAGACTCAGCGACACAAGCGATACAATGCCTAACGGGCCTGCTAAAAATTTTGGGAAAAATAGTCATTCCAAGTTATTTAGGACCCCTTGCTCATCTCTGAAGAGCAGAAGGAAGCTTTAAATCGACGACGACATCAAACATATGATGAGGGTGTTTCATCTGCGTCAGATCAGGAGGCTTTTTCTGATACTGGTATCCTGGGAAACCTGTACATTATACATCTCATGTGGGGGATCAATTCTCTTTTGAACACAAGGAACAGGGCGATGAATAAAGTATCTCTCTATCTCTATCTCTATCTCTATCTCTATCTCTATCTCTATCTCTATCTCTATCTATTTCTATCACAATGCACCGAATGTAAAGTGTTAAGGAAAAGCTCTTATTTCTACTAACTATGAACACCAAGCCCTAGAAGGTTTCGCATATGTCTGTTTCCTGCGTTATTTTCTTCCCCCAATCCTGTTTCCATTATGTATACACCTGTGACTCATTTGCAATTGTTCCGAGCTCCGTATTTGTCCTGTTCCCCAGCCAAGTTGTCACAATTGACAGTGTGTGCACAAGCATGTGTGTTCTTCCGCTAAAATATTTGGATTCAAAGTTCTGATTTTAGTTCGGTGTCCTTGTGTTGTTTACGTTACCTTCTCTGACTTCCCTTCCAATGCATAAACTGCAACTCAAGCAGGGTTTCAAATTATTTGCAGAATAAATTTGTCTCCATATACAGAGCCAAGGCAATAAATTAGCATCATGTACCCTACATACTTACAGTACTTACTTATCTACTGTGCCTTGAAAAAGTATTTGCTCCTTTCCTGATTTCTGTGGGTTTTTTTGCATATTCAACACTCCCCAAGGTTTCAGGTTTTAAAATCATTTTAAAATCACACAGAGGCAAACCAAAGAAATATGTAATTTTGAAATGTTGATTGCATTTATTTAGGCACTACAAATTTATAGGCCTATCTGGCCCTAAGTGCAAAAGTAAATCTCAAAGTAACTGTGACTTAACACAGTTTTGGGAAAGCTGAGTTTCATTTCACAGGCCACACACAAGTTGGATTGCCACCTGTGTTGAATCAAAAAATCATTTTAAATTGAATCTGTTGGACAATGTGAAGTATGCTACAAAATCTCAAGAACACAAATTACATGCCACGATCCAAAGAAATTCCAGGAGAAATTAGACAAAAAAAAAAGATTGAAATACATCAGTCTGGAAAAGGTCACAAAGCAATTTTCAAGGTTGGCCTCTATGGCTCCAGAGAACCCCCCGTCAGTGACAATATCCACAAATGGAGACAATTAGGAACTGTGGCATACCTTCACAAGTGTGGTTGATCAACTAAGAATACTCCGAAAGAGCGTCAAGAGCTCATCCAAGATGTTACAGAAGAACCTTCAAAAACATCCAAAGAACGGTAGGTCTCGCTGGCTTCAGTCAAGGTTAGTGTTCATGACTCCACCATAAAAAGGACACTGGCCCAAAATGCCATCCATGGGAGAGTTCCCATGCGAAAACCACTGCTGCCGCTAAAGCACACTATGAATCGTCTAACAATTACCAAAAAGCATTTTGACTATCTTCAAAAAATTGTTAAAACATTTCGGTGGACTGATGAGTCAAAGATTTTGGACGCTGTACAGCCCGTTAGATCTGGCATAAAAATGGCACAGCAAAAAACAAAAAACAAAATGGAGGTTCTTAAGTGTCAAAGTCCGGATTTAAATACAATTGAGATTTTGTGGTCTGGCTTCAAACGGGAAGTTAATGCTAGAAAACCCTCAAATATGGCAGATTAAAAAAAAAATTGCCAAGAACAGTGTGCCGAAATTCTTTCACTGAATTGTGAAAGACTCATTACCAATGTTCCCTGTAATTTTCCACGGGTCTGAGCGTTCACACAAAGTCGGTGAGCAACGCTTGAAACAACAGTGAGCAACAGCAATCCCAGGTGTGGCAACTAATTCATTATCAAACATGTCCAAAACTTAACATCACGTTACATTTTACTGAGTTACCGGCAATGCAAAATTATTTTTCACTTTTGAATGAATTGACCTATGTACTATTGCAAAGGTTGTACAGCCTACAAACGTCGTTTGTTTTTACAACAATTATTTCACAAGATTTCCATTTCTTTTTTTTCCTGGTATCTTTTGTCGCATAATGCTAACATTTTTGGGGGCTTATTTAGTCGGTTGCACGATACACAACTTTATTTAATCACATTTTTAGTGGAAGTACAATGTTGGCAACAAGATTGACTTGGTATAATGGGAAATTATTTGAATGCAACTCAAACTTTCTCGAGCAGCACGGCAGCGCAGTGGTTAGCGCATGTAGTTAGTTCTTTGTTCCTTTGTGTCTTTGTTTAAGACATATATGTTTCCTTATCCTCACTGTAAATGTGGAACTGGAGTCGTCCAATTTCGTTGTCACAGCATATCTCATGTTGTAACAATGACAATAAAGGCATATTCTATTCTATTCTATTCTATTCTATTCTATTCTATGTGCGGCACAGTTCGTGTCTTGGGAACCTCCTGCGTGGGTTCAAATCTAGCTCCAGACTTCCTGTGCGGAGTTTGGATGTTCTCCCCGTGCTTGCGTGGGTTTCCTCTGGGCACTCCGGTTTCCTCCCATATTCCAAAAACATGCATTTCAGGTGAATTGGTCGGTCCAAATTGTCCCTGGGGGTAAATGAGGGAGTGAGTTGTCTGTCCCCGTGTGCCCTGCGATTGGCTGGCAACCAGTTCAGGGTGTCCCCTGCCCACTGCCCGGTGATTGCTGGGATGGGCTCCAGCAGAACCCCCGCGACCCTACTGAGGATAAGCGGTGTAGCTAATGAGATGAGATGAGACAAACTTTCTCTTCTTTTCCGTTTTTTTTCTATTTTTTTTAATTCCTTTAAAAAAATCTCATTGTGTTTATTTTTTCCTAGCTGTTACTTTTTTCTTTTTGTTCTCTATTTACTTTTTTCCTTTGTTTCTTTCTTTTCTTTTTTTCTGAATTTTCTTCTTTTTTCTCTCACTTTTGTTTCTTTTTTTCTCAGCTTTTCACTACTTTTTCATTTTGGTATTTTTTCTTTTTTGTTCTATCCCCCTCTTCCTTTAAGTCATTTTGTGCACAGTTTTACATAATATTTGGTCGTGTAGGGATTGAAGAAGCAAAACAACCTGAAGAACCGTTTGGGACCCGAAGGAGATGGCTCTTTTTAGTGAGCCGAGCCAAAGAAGCCGGTTCTCGAAAAACTCTACTGACTTTACTCAACTTTGTTCTACTTTGACCTTGACTTCAAAATACCGCATTTAGAACACAGCGTCAGGGTAACCCGTGTATGTATACCTTCATGCACTGTAACTTTGACTTAATTCGCTTCTTAATTAGCAATACCGAGCCCTGAGTTTTGCGAGCTGGCTATATTTTTTGTGCGCAGAAAAGCTCTGGGCAGTGCGCGAATGCGCATGCGTGCAGCTTAGAGGGAACATTGCTCATTACCAATTATCGTAAACGTTTGATTTCTGTTATTGCCACCAAAGTGGCCCAACTCTCTATTAGGTTCAGAGGGCAATTACTTTTTCACACAGGGCCAGGTAGGTTTTGATTTTTATTGTGCCTTATTTAATAGAATCATCATCTCAAACTGTATTTGGGTTGTCTCAGAGTGATATTTAAATATGTTTGATGATCTAAAGTCTTTGTGAGTGATAAATTTGCAAAAAACACTGACATCAGGAACAGGTGAATACTTTTTCACGGCACTGTGGCTAACTACCTGCCTACATGCTTAATATATTTCGTGTCTACTTGCTCATGAGTTTTTATGTTTTACATAAAAGTTGTGGCAGATAAAATAAGTCCAAACCGGGTTGACAGCGGATCAATTCACAGCTTGCTTTTGCTTGACTCAACTTTCTTTGTTTTAATTGATTATTTTCTTGAAAAATATATATACATAAAAAAGCAACGCCCCAAAAAACATGCACTTATTGCTTAAACCAAAAAAACAAAAGCTTATTTATTTCTAAAGCGCTAAAGATTAGATTGTTGGTTTACAACAACCCCAATAATTAAATAAATGAAATGGTTTGATATGTTTTTAAACTATTCCTAAATTTAATGACTTTATTTTCAATCACAAAATATCAACAGCGGTCACTCAAACAGCAGATGTTATTATCCAAACTTCTGATAGGTGTTTTTGTAAAACTTCATGTATCATAAACCGCTTATCCTCACTTGGGTCACAGGGTATATAAACTTAATAACTTTAATTATTTTGAGCATTTAGGTTTTCAGTGTATTTATCTACCTACTTACTTACCTACTGAAGGGGAATTACTTTTCTTCTTCCATGAGTTCATTAAATATCTGTGTTGTAAGACAGCTAAAGCAAGAATCGGAACTGACGGTGAAAATGACTGACAATTACTTTTATACCAGGAAGGGGGCTTTGACAAACAGGAATTTTTACAGCCAGTGGAAAAAAAACTTACTACACACCAGCCCTTTGTCAAGACTGGGTCTGGAGAGTACAGATCGAACTCAAGGCCTTCTAACTACAAACTAAAACACCACTTGAAACAATGTAGAGATTGAAAAACAACTGAATGGAAGGATACATCAAGCAGTCAAGTGATTATATCAAGAACTACATAAGTACACTCTAATATATGAGTATCCTTGAAGTGCATAAATTGTGCCTAAATAAGTGAAGGGGTTATTATTGACTGAAATAATGAAACGTTTGTAAATTAAGGAATCATCCAATCATGTTCATATATGTGGCGACACATTTTAACATTACACTATCCACGTAGAATTTTTTGAAGGCATTGTTGAAAAAAATCACCAATGTTAAAGTCAAGATACAATTGCAATGATGCTAACAATAAATATACATGCCCCTCTGGGTGTAACACTCCTTCAAATAACAAATATTACACTGTCCAGTGGCTTAGCATCAGACAACAAGTGAGCTGTGATTGGTTGATTCCTGATCCATTGGAAAATGTGATATCATATACAGTTGACAGAAAGTCCATAAGTGGGGGCAGTTTTGCAGTTCAATTCAAATTCCACTCAAATAACAATAGTAAACTAAATGTTTCTGTTAAACCAGGAGTCATATACAATCATAACTCTTAATCCTGACTCGCATACAATCATGACTATTTACAGTATGCAATGGCATATTTCAAGGTTAAAACACTACCTACCTACCTACATACCTACCTACCTACCCATGTACCTCAAGTAAAAGTACTAATGACAAAAAGTTATTAACTATCTTGCTATATCTACCTCTCACTCTAGCTACCTATATAGTTAGCCTTAAATCTCCTTACTTTTGTTCTCAATTTTGTTATAGCCTACTTCCTGACATTGTTGCCCTTGTGCTTGTTGATGATTAACATCTAATTTCACAGTGCAAGGCACAGCACATATTTAGACAGCTAGTCCAATCAGGACAGCAAATGACTTTTATTGGACCACTGTTTTTGACAGTAAAACTCATACAAGTTCACAGGGGTCCCAAAGCCCATTAGTTATGTAAGCAAAACAAACCAAAAAATGGTAGGATCCACTTCCCCCCGTCCTAAATCGCCTTGCATTTGTGGCCCTTTAGCCAAACACAAGGAAAATTATATAACCTTGCTGCGTCATTGGTATAATGCAAATGGTGGACTCGAAGTAGATTTTATGTATCTCCATTCGGTGATCGTGATGCGCTTTGAGAGCGTGCACGCAAGCGGGGAGCAGGCGGAAATGGTAGAGCATGGGCGGGAGAACATGGGGTCGGATAGGGGGGGTACTCGCCCCGAAGCTGACTTGTGACGCGCCGTTCTACCTCTGCTAGACTAGAGATGTCAGAGCAACTTCCCTCATGTCTGTGTCATCGACGCAAGTCACACTTGTACATCGCCACATGCTCAGATGAGCGAACACACACACAAATATTTACGCACAGGGACATGCTGACGCATCTCATGCTTGTGTGAGCATGCATGCAGACGCACACTTGATTTAATAAATAATTGCTGCAGTTCTTTGTTCTTAATCATTCCTGAATGTCATCCTTAATTGTTCACTGTTCTTGTACAAGTGTTTGGACTACTAAAATGTTGCAAATTAAATGTGTTCCTGATAACAGTGTATAATCAAACAGTGAAATCTGGAAACTCAACTTTTATTACTACATAGATTGTTACTGCGTTACTTATTGAATGGTGATGTTGAATTGCAGTAATGTCTGACTGGTGAGTAACTGCACCCTTCAAAGTGTCACATACAGCATTAGTTCCGTCAGTGACGATTGGTGGGCATGTTTGTAGATACCAAAGATACCTATAAATACTGAAAAAGCATAGTGGATTCTGGTCTTGTCCTTTAAATTTAGGGTGAGGAGAATGTTAGGAAATTAAGAGGCTGGAGATGAACTGCTTCTCGAAGATTTTATTGGGAGAATATATTCTGGAGACCACCGTAATACACGTATTTAATCGGAAAATTCTTAGCAATAGTCTCTCCGTGATATTTTAAAGCAAGATTTTACTCCTTTTTTGAGGTGTTGTATTGGTCAACTATAAACAGCAAGTTTAGTTTTCCGCTTGCCACCGGTTCGCATATTTTTTTTTGTTATCAGCCAATTCTCAAAGTTTCCGTTGGTCCCGTGGTTTCTTGACATCATGCTGAACTTGGTTCTTTGAAGTTCCTGACATTAGTTTGAACTTGCAGTTTCATTGAAAATACAATTTAAAATAAAGCTGATAAACTTCATGCAGCATCATCTCACATAGAGAATAGGTGCAGATATGCTGGACATGACAGAGCCCCCCCTTTAAGATATTTTCCCTGCTGGGTATACTTACATCCAATTTACAACTATAGAATAAAATACTGAAATCCAGGGGTCTCGTCAGCTTATATGCACATATTATGTTGAGTGTAACCAGTAGCAATTGGTAGGCCATGCAAGGGAAGCTGGGCATGCCTTATACAGGTACATCAAATCAACTGAATCAATGGGGCAAACATACGCACAGAATTTATGGTAAAAGTGTGCTGAATTTTGGTCTTTCTATTTGTAAAATTATTTTTTGCAATTTTTGCACCATGCCTGGAGAAAACAAAAAAACGTCTTGGACAGTCTCGGCAAAATGTTCGTTTGCAAACTCTCAAGATTCCACAAGCCAAGAAATATGAAGGGTTCGCTGCCTCCACAGATTGGTGTACGACTCTTTCTTCTATTTGTGTTTTTTTGTGGCTAATTCATGTGAGGATTTATTGTGATTTGTACCTAGATCATTAATTTCGGAGTATCGCTCTACTTTTTGGGGGTCAGTGATCTGGAGGGTAACTGAGTTACACTCTAAGGTAACTAATAACTTTAACTATTTACTGTCAACACTGTCATGTACTTACTTAAAGAAAGACAGTTCTGGTATATAGCTAGCATTTATGCGAACCATTCATTCATGTGAAATATATGTGTAAAATGAATGAAGTTAACGTAAAAGAAAAACACACAAATGACCATTAGTGGAAAGGAGGATTAAATTTATTTATCCATGTGTTTGATTAACATTCAAATTGTGTCACAGGAAAAACAAACGCTTGAATTTAACAGTTCTGTTTAAGTCTTTATTACAATCACACTATCAACAAAGAAAATATATGTTGAGCTTACGAGTACAGAACAAGGCTGTATAGTTAAACAAGTGCGCTTCCAAAATGGTTAACCATCATTTATTTACCAAAGGGGCAGAGCACAGAAGTTAGTGGAAAATTCCCAATGAACCAGCTTCACACCAGTCCTTCATCCAGACTGAATCCTGCCAGTTCTTTAATAATACCCAAGGCCTCCCCCCAACAATGAATTAGAACACCACTTAGAACAATGTAAAGACTATATAACGACTAGACAAATGGACATTTTGTGGTGAGGAGTGTATACAATTAGAAGTAAATATATACTGTACATCCTAATAAATGGATAATCATAAGGTTCATTAATGACCACTAAATAAGCACTTTAATCAAAACAATTTGATTCAAAAGAATAAAAAGGATATAACCCTGAAAGTCACACTATTATGAATAAATGTCATGACTTATATCAATATTCGGACACACGTATAGGCAAACAATGCCTGGATTCAATCAGGCTTTCTTGAACATTGTGTAAAAACAGTCCCACAGCCATCCATTAATTGAACCATTAGAAACAAAAATAGAGCAGCTTGAATATTTCCAAATGCAGGGCTTTAAAAGATTATTGTTTGCATTCAATCTTATCACTTCAGAAAACACTATACAACACTATAAGAGTTTTAGAAATAAATGTTGTTGGTTCTCCAGAAAAGAGAAAATGGGTCAATGTTACGGATGACGGCGAAAAGGGAAAGCAAAGCTGCTTCCTACTGAGCTGAGGTAAACAGAGGACACAGTGAGGTTAATAGCTGAGAAGGGGAAAGAACAGAGTGAATTGCCAAAAATGTGTGTGAAAGACTGTTAAATTGAATGTTGAAAGTAGGTACCAATGGATTTAATTTAAAATGTAGTGTAGTGCTTTGGGGTTTTGTAATCAGAGTGACCAAATAGTCTGAGGGCTTCCACAGGAGTCCTGAAAAATGTGCGGTACATCACAGTATGATACTTGGGTGAAGGACAAAGTAGGAGATGTCTGTGGGGAAAATGGCAAACTTCGGCCCTAGTACCCCATCGTGTAACTAGTCGCAGGACTCATTATCTGACGCATTCCCCAGGAATGTCTTCAAAGTGTCCTGCTGCTCACTTTGATACCTGATGTTTTTGTCCCAAGATCTACTACAGGTGACATTGGGAAGTGTGCGGACAATGCAAAAGTTGTAGGCCTCATCAACGACAAATGACTGTGCATAAACTCATACAACCTGGATTTATAACTATAAAATACAATACTGAAATCATGGGGTCGATCTATATGTACATGAAAAAATGCAAGCAAAGGAGCAAAAGACAGACATACTCACCCAAGTCAAACTCTCTGAAGGTTTAGCTCCGCCTAGCTCAATCCTCGTAAACATACTATCTCACCAGCTCCAGCGCTTCCCTTGACCCCTGTATCTCAGTTTCCATCTTGAGGGACAACATCTTATTCTATTGTGATTTAGTGTGTTGTTTTGACTGTTTTTGCCCTTAATTATGGGTCCCGTGTAATTTAGTGATAAGGGAAAGGAAATGTGGAAAACAGTGATGACAACGATCGACTGTATGAAGGAAATATTTACCAAATACGAAAATGGTATACAAGTGTGTGCTTCGAAGCACTCTTTAAAGGTATTTAAATTATTTTTAGCTCTATATGTTAATCTTTATCTGTTCACACGTTAAAATATTTAACGTTGTTTAGGTTCTTGTTTTCTTAATATCTTTGTTATGTACTCTTTTTCGTATGTGGCTATTTTAAAGCAGTTTTAGACGGTTGGCTTATATGTGATGTCGGCTTATATGCGAGTATATACAGTAAATTGATTTGTGTTGGAGATTACAGAGTGACATAGAGTGATATTGATTGTTATTCAAACAATTTGAATCATGTATAACAATGTAGAACACTATATGTAGGAAAGGAGAAACTCATGGAATGATACTAAAGGTGGAGGTCAGACTGAATAAACTATCTTTACAATATTTGTAATAAATTATAAAGGCATTATTCAGATAATTATTCTTATATTAATAAAATCTACATGTTGTATACACCTCTTGGAGTGGCCATTTTGAGACTTGCTTTTGGGTGAAGGACTATCAATCACGGCTCTCCTTCAGAAGACAGTTGAACCATAATTACTTGTTACCTGAACCCTAAGCATTTGGTTGTCACCTTTAATTGTACAGGAAGTAAAAAATGAATTGATATTGAATGACATAATTCAGAGTGATGATAAAAATATGTGATAATGCAAAATCGTATGGAATAAATTATACTTATGAGGAATCATAAGCAATAAATGACTATGTTATTTATAGTATACTGTATGTTGTGGAACTGATGCAAATCATTCCCAAAATAAATTAAATGAGGTTGGCCATGTTCCACTACATTTTGTTACCCTCTTTTGAAAATTGAATTGAATTGTCTTTATCGACATTGAGAACAATGTAGTGAAACTTTGTATGCAACAAGATGAGACATGGCCCTCCAAGGCAAACACGTAATAAATACTTTAAAGAGAAATATAAGATAAAACACAGCTAGGATCAATTGGCAAAATAATTTACAATGTAGTGCTCGGAGACTGGCCTAGGTTATGATGGTGCATCCTAACAATGACGGGTCACTCAAGTGTAACAATGTGCACATGGAGCCCCCTGTGAAGACTTAAAAGCATCGTAATGTATCGGGACTCAAGTGTAACATATATTCCCATCTGCAGTCTATTCGCTAGAAGACAGTCACCTGGAATCTCAGTAACTCCGACATCAAGCTCTGCAGCCGTGCTTGCTGTGTCCTCCTGCATCAGTGTGAGCCGAGTCGCAACGTATCAGCGTTGTCCAAACGAACTAGGTCATGTCGGAGGGATGTCTTGGAGGCAAACATTTATTTGTATGTCGGTCACGATGGAAGACGCGGTGTGAAGCGTGATGTCCAAAGATCATGAGGCCCTGGCAGGTCCTCCGGCTACTTGACTCAACTATCCCTCCAGGAGTTCATTTTTGCGTTCACACTTCTGGAAATCTATCAAGCCAGTTCCTACTGAGCAGGGATGTTTATTGGGATCTGTTGTGGCATTAGCCAAAATAGCACCATTGAGTGAGGCGGAAGCTTTTATTTCTATGGTGGCTTGTTGGACATCTCTGTGTCTCGTTTCTGCTGGTCCCTTATATTTTGCGGCCCAGGTGAGGCAGACCCCATTTTAGCCACTTACTGACTGATTGTTTGAGGTGTTTTCAGACTTCACCGGCGTGTTTTGTATTCAGATCGCATGCTATATGATTAGAATTTACCAACTGAGCACCAAAAACGACAAATATGTGTCCTACAGACCAGTAGTCAGTGTTGGGCGCATTACAGAAAAATTATAATTAGTTTAAGTTACTAGCTACTTTATTTGACAAGTGTTTCCCTTACTACCCAGATGACTGACAACCAAAAAGTAGCGTCTTACTCAGAAAGTAAATACCTGCGTAGCTACAAAAAAAACCACCCCAAAAAACCGATATACTCCCATTAAAGCCAAACCCCAGAAACTGCTTTAAGATAGCCACATGATAAAAGAAAAAGTGGAAGAAAATATGTACACCGACCTGCGGAAGTAGTTGTATTTCTTGGCTTATACAATCTTGAGAACTTGCAAACGAACACTTAGCTGAGACACTCAATATCTGTTTTGTCTCTGGTCTTCAAAACTCAAATATTTCCTTCTCCATTTTTTGGTACAGTCCAAGACGTTTTTTCTCTAGGGATGCTGTATTGCAAAAATAATTTTACAAATGAAATGACCAAAATTTGGCACAAATATACTGGAAATTATGTGCTTACGTTTGCCCCATTGATTCACGGTTGGTTTGTTCCTGTGTAAGAACAATGTGTTCCCTTACACATGTGTTGCCTACCATCGTTACTGGTGACACACAACCAAATACGCGCGTATAAACTGACCCCTCGATTTCTGTATTTTACTCCGGCTTGGATGTGTGTATATACAATAGGGAGAATATCTCCATGTGTATGAATTCAGTCTTCTCATACACTGTGCTTAACAGTCTGCAACCGTAACTTCAGTTGTACTTTGTAGGTAAATATAAACAAATCCGCCTTTTGTTTTCGACACGTTGGCGGTTGTATAATTCATCATGCATGGAAGCAAAACAGTAAGCATTCAAAGCATGTTGTAATTAATGATCTGCTTTTAACGAATAGCAGTGTAATGCACCATGTTGTAACCACACTTGAGTTACATTTGTTTTTATGAATACCCTGTTACTGAGTTACTGAGAAAAGTAATTCCTGTTCCAGGAACACATCCAATGATGACTATTCGGGAAGAACGGGAGATTTCCCGTTGGGGTGGCTCATGTCAGGGTCGAGTTTGGGCTGGCTTAATGAGAAAAATAATTTGAACATGTAGCTGTCACTTGCACAATTTAACCTTACTCAAACATTCATTCTCTAGTCAGCTATCAGGCCACATTCACCGCAACAGATGAGATGAGATTTACCAACGGGGGAATTCCTCCTGCTCCAATTTTACTTTTGGTTTGGCCCATCACCACTCTTCTTTTCTGGATCGGTAAAATGAACACGGAACAGCAGGTACAATCGAGGCCAGAAAAGTGTAAGTTAGAGCCCAAAAATCCAGGAAAAGAAAAATAAATGCCTTTAAACGAGAGACTATTATTATTCATTTTACTCATCTTGCCATTTTTGCCTGTCAACTGTGTGTCCCTGAAGATGTGTTGTGCTACGTGTTTGCAGACATTATCAGTTTACTACATTTACCGGATATCTCTTCTCACTCAAATAAGCTTGTAGTAAACCTCCTTACAGATGCTTTAAATGTTGACCCTTCCCTGTACTCAGGTTGCATGTGAGCAGAGCTTCTCTGCTTTAAAATTAAACTAGGCTAAGAAGCTCACTGTCTCAGAAACTTTGGAGGCTTTCATGCTGATGTACACTGAGAAGGAAATTCTGTTAATAGACAATGACATTGTCATCAAGAAAGTTACAGAGACCAATGCATTGCTTAGGAGGATTTTGATGTTTTAAAGTAGCCTACTTAAAATGTGTGTAGTGAAGTTACTTAATAAAAGTTATAAGTTTAGCGTAAAATCTAAGAATGTGTTTGGAAGGAAAATGCAATCTTGATTTCAAATCACTGATACTGTACATGGGTAAACATGTTTTCATTTATATCAGAATCTTTATATCATTTTCCTTACAATGGTAAAGTGTTTTCTTTTATCTTATCGACATATACCTGAATTTCTTCCCAATGAAAATACACCGTAGAAGCTCGCTTCTGTTCCATTCATTCAAATTCCTCCTCCATAGCTAAGTGGGCTGGCTTTGGGCATAAAACTCCAAGGCTGAAAAGGGGGCCCTTGCCGGCCCTGAACGCTTCCCTTTGTAATGCGTGATTCCCAGCACTGCCAGTAGCCAAAGCTGAAATACAGATCGCTAATGGCGAAACTAGGCATTGCCGACTGGTGTTTAATGGACTTTAGTAATCATTCGGACTGGGAAAGTAACAATCGCAGGAATATGTGCCGGTACCAGTCTCGTTTAAGATATCGTAATCTGGTCAGTACTTTCGAACAAAGCCTGTAAATAAAATGCCAAAAATTCTCATGACAAGGAACAGTGTATATTGTTCATCCGCGAGATGTCAATGTATTCTGTAGTTCTTAAAAAGCACAGGAAAGAATCTAAACTACAGAGATTCAAATTGACCAAAATCCAACGTTTTTTCTGTCCAGCCTTTTTTTTAGGTTTTTGGGTACCCGCAGCAGCAAAATGGCTGACAATTCCTGTAGGTGAGGCTCATCTTATGTCAAATATTTTATACCCACGAGTATTTAAAAAAACTCCGTTTGCATGTTAGTTTATTTTATGTATTTTTGCTTACAATTTTTGCTTATAATTCAAATCAATAGTTTTCTTTTTACCACTAGGAGACACTAAAAAAATCACAAAGTACTCTTAAATACATGCAATATTAAGGAAAATATGCTTTTGTGATTTAAAGTTTACAGATGGAAGGGATTTTTAAGTATAAATTGTATTGGTATGGGGCAGCATGGCAGTGGTTAGCGCGTGTGCGGCACAGTTCTGAGGTCATGAGATCGAACCTCCTGTGTGGAGTTTGCATGTTTTCCCCGTGCTTGCGTGGGTTTCCCCCGGGCACTCCGGTTTCCTCCCACATTCCAAAAACATGCATTTCAGGTTCATTGGCCGGTCCAAATTGTCCATAGGTGTGAATGAGCGAGCAAGTTGTCTGTCCCTGTGTGCCCTGCGACTGGCTGGCAACCTGTTCAGGGTGTCCCCTGCCCACTGCCCGAAGATAGCTGGGATGGGCTCCAGCAACCCCGCCACCCTACTGAGGATAAGCGATGCAAATAATGGATGGATGGTATTGGTATGTTGTATCTGTATTGATGACTGTGCATGATTGGTCGGATTTGTTTTAATAGGACCTTTAAAGTCCCTTTAATTATTACACAGCCTTAAGTTGACCACAAACAAAAACCAAGAAACTCAAACAGTTTTTAAATATCTGGAGAAGAAATACTAAAATGAAAAAAAGTTGAAAAACACAGGAGTAATAGCTAATAAAGGGCTGTACATGCAATACATAGACATCATTAACATAATATTGGAAATATATGTAATAACAGATTATCTGGTTGACAGCTTCCTGAGGTCAACATAGATACCGGTAATAAGCTATCGAATAAAAGTGTGTTTTAAGCCTAGATCTGCAAAATTGTAAGGACGACCACTACACGTTCTGTGTCTAGTTGAAAGACAATACAATTGGTCTTTGTGAATACCTTTAACAGCAGCAACAATATTGTTCTTTGTGTCTTCTCTTCGTTGCATCCATTCTTTGCTTTATGCCCCACTTTATTACATATGAAATGTTCTCCTTTAAAGTGCTGTTTCTTTTCTACCTTCAACTTTGTTTCAAAGCAATCTTCATGTCTTCCGCAGTAACACTATGTGCACTCAAAGCTTCACATTCTCTGTACTTCATAATACGATCATTTGTACGACAACATTTAACAGTTATTTTTTTATATGATCAAAATAATCTACGATCTAATAGATTATACATTTGCCTATTTTAGGAGAATTTGTCTTATTTTTTCAGAAAAACTGTTATTCAAAGTAAATGTAATGTATATGTATTCAATGTTTCAGGAACATTATGATTGATGACAAAATAAAAAGAATGTTCGATCTGACATTTTAACTTAATTTTGAACAAAATCATGGATGGATTTTACTGTTAAATATTTTTCAAAGCTCTATTCATGTTGACCACGGCTACATTAAGCTGTAAGTTTAATTTAATTGACGAAACATCATGAGATTCCTTTGTCTGAATCACTTATTGCAGGTTGTTTTTCTGACCAAAACAACGATGAAGCTGAAAAACGAACCATTATTATGTTGGATTGAGCTTGGAGTTGATTGGTTTTCTTGATTACAGATATTCTTTGTTTCTTTTATCTATACATCCATCCATTCATTATCTGCACCGCGTATCCTCAGTAGGGTCGCGGGGGTGCTGGAGCCCATCCCAGCAGCCTTCGGGCAGTGGGCAGGGGACACCCTGAACTGGTTGCCACAGGGCCTACAGGGACAGACAACTCTCTCGCTCATTCACACCTAGGGACAATTTGGACTGGCCTGCATGTTTTTGGAATGTGGGAGGAAACCGGACTGCCCGGAGGAAACCCACACAAGCACGGGAAGAACATGCAAACTCCACACAGGTTTGATCCCACACCTCACAACTGTGCAGCACATGCGCTAACCGCTGCGCTGCCATGCTGCCCTTATCTCTTTTAGCATTATTATAATGAGCTTAAGCCAATTTTTAAGCCTTTACAGCAAATTTATATCGGCTACAAATATCGGTTATTGGCCTCTCCTTAATACTAATATTCGGCATTGTATCGGCCCTGAAAAACCAATAGCGGTCGATCCTTGTATTGTGTTTCAAAACTCCTGTTCTGAGTACAAACTGCCCTCCTATTCTTGTGATTAAGCGCTATACAAATAAACATGACGTGGCTTGACCCCACCCTCCCCAAGTTCTATTAGTTCACTCACTATTAGTGATTTTTGATCTGATAATTTCCAATGAAGCCTGCAAAAAGGTCAAAGCTCATTGAATAAATGTCATTTTGCCTCGTGTCCTCACTTGAGTGCAAAATAACACAACACAGCCATTATAATCTATAGGTCTTTATTTATCTTTTTGCTGATAACATATATTGCAATCATGCTTTTTCATAGAACACATCTAAAGACATTTATTTTATATAATATATTTTTTTTTACAAATAATATTTTACATCAGGCCCAAGAAACAGCTAAAAATATACAAAACAATATTCTCTGACTAGACATTTCTATGACATTATTATTTTCATCTGCATTTTTATGCTAATCTGTTAAGATCGTTTGTATAGCAAACAGAGAGATGTGCTTAAGTATTCTCCGACATGATAATATTGCTGAAAACAGCAAATCGTACATTTTTTCTTCTTTTTTTTTTGTTCCACATTGAATTGACAGAAAGCAAAAAAAGTCAGGTTGTACAGACATTCACAGATACATGTATTACACAGTCCAGTTTACAACATTATTCCAGAAAACTGCAGTATGGTAACTTTGTACAAAATGCACGCCGCCCTTTGTTGTTGTTTTTATTGACATATTTCTGGGGGGAAAAAAATACATAAATAAAAACACCCGACGGGACTGCGTCAACCTGATTCCTGTCGCATTTAGCTGCCACAGAAGCAAATTGTATCATCATGAATACTTACTTGTTTTTTTCTTTAAAATCTTTCTTTACAGTAATGACACAAGGAAAGATCCTCTATGTATATTGCCGTGATAACTTGATATGTAATAATAGGTTTTCCTTTGTGGCGCCAAGATTTAGACCGATCCCAGCAACCGCGGGAATTCCCTTGGCCGATCATCATTGAGCTTTGTGAGAAATGCGCACAAAAATGGCTATACTGAAACACACGCATTCGTACAAAATTGACACTGAAGATTTTTTTCCCAAAAGTCACAGGTCAAAATCTTAGAGGTTACATCTTAATTACTGTGTAGTTGGCCGTACCTCAAATGCCCGCTTGAATACAATTGACGTATTCCTCAATTGAAGACTGTAAAGCAAATCCTGTTTGAACTCTGATGCTCAAGAAAACAGCATCACTGACTAAAGAACACCATCCATCCCTCTAAGTGAGGCAGTTTCTTCGTAACACTGTTTAAATCAATAGTTGTCTCCTTTTTCCCTTTGGGAAAGAGGTAAATACTGTCATTCTTTGTGCTTGATGACACCGTTTATCACACAGCACCGTTTGATCTAAGCTAACCGAAACAGCAGCAGCTATCACGTAAACAAGCTGGCTGGAAGTTGAGAAAACAATCTAGCAGACTGTGACACTCCACAAGGTTATGTCTTTTATGCATATATATATTATATTTTATATATATATATATATATATGTCTTCTATCGTTTCGTTTCAAGAATAATTTGGCTACTTCTGCTCCTAATGAACGGGTCCCTAAATGTAATGAGAGTAGCCCATTATCAAACAGTCAGTCTGTTCCTCATTTTAGCATATTGTCAGTGGTGTTCGTTCACACTCTCAACTGGATGATTTTAGGATTTTGGTGAAGGACTTAATATCACCATGATCAACAGTCAGCTAGAGGCGCTTAAATACTTGTAATTTGGAAACCAAAATGTGTTTGTGTTTGGTCCTTCTCCGCCTCAAATATACAAAACTACCTCTACAATTATTCTACAAAAAAATATTTCAACAACACACTGTACACGGTTATTTTTCTTCAGAAAAATAAGACAAAACTGTCAACGGGGTCGGCAGTCTTTTGCTACATATCCTACTGAAGTCTATAGATCTTTTATTATTTGTTGCTGTTGTCAAAGGGTTTGAACTCTACAAACATTGCTTGTGCTTCTCAAAAGTGCAAGACTCTAAACGTGTCGGGTGAACAACTGAAATAAATTGTCCAGGTGTTGTTATGTATGGTCCCTCTCAGGTATTTCATTTCAATTTTCACCTAAAACACGGCAATCTGTTTTATGTATTTACTAATTGTTCAAGCAAAAACGCATTAAACCAGATATTTGTCTTTATACTGTACAGCATTCATAGACTGAACTATCCAATTAATGCAGCCTTCCAAATTTAAACTATACATTATAATAGACTTTGACTTCTTTACTTATATTTCTCCTGCTAAAATGTCTTTTTTTTGCATAATAAACTTTTAATTACACAACACATCGGCTGGGTACTTTCCTCTGTATAATACAACAATGAAATAAAAAACAGATGTCATAATAATCATAATGATAATAATAAATGCGGTCAGGTTGGTCTCACGTGTCCCCAGGAGGTAGGTGAATGAAAGCAGACGTGGACGTCCGGTGTTCGTCGCCAACCTAGATTGCGCTTCTCGTGGGGCGTGTTCGCAGCCCGACCGAGAACCACCAAAACCAGAAAGATGCTCACCAGGTTCTAGATGTACGCCTCTTCGGTGGCCGGGTTCTGGTTCTGGCTTTCCGCCTGCTGCTCGGGCCCATTTTCTTGAGCCTTCACGAGCACCACCGGCTTGATCATCATCCTCAAACGCTGCCGGGGAAAGAAAAAATATTTATTCGGATCCTTTCCTTCAGTTGTAAGGGCGCTATACAGACCATTCATCCCTATTTGTTCCAGTTAAAGAATAATCCATCCATTCTCTTTTTCACCATTGTACTTTATTTTAGCTGTCATATTTTTTCCGTCCTTGATGCATAGAAGCTTGTCTTATCCATGTAATTGCTATTTTGGTCTCTATTACTGACCGTTCATGCATTCTTCCATTTATCCATCCAGCCATCTACAAATAAATACACACAACCCATCAATCCATCTATCCATCTGTCAATCCATCCAATAACTGTCTAATCTATCCAGACACAAACTCTCCCAACACAACAATTTCTCCATCCATCCATTCTGCAATCAAACTATTTATCCATCCATCTATCTGCCATTCAGCTACCCACCAGCCCAACCAATCAATCCATCCACAACATAATGATGATCTGCATTTATTTATACATAATACATAATAATAATACATAATACATACACATTTATACATAATTTATACATATTTATACATTTATACATACATACCCACCCATCCATCCATCCATCCATCCATCCATCCATCCATCCAACCATCCATCCATCCATCCATCCATCCATCCATCCATCCAGCCATCCATCCATCCATCAACATAAAAACACACGTGAGCATCCACACACTTAACTATCCATCCATCCACACACGGGGCGACAGTGCGTCAGGAGGTAGAGAGCTCGTCTTGGGATCAAGAGATCGCAGGTTTGATTCCCGGCTCCTCCGTGTTACATGTTGAAGTGTCCTTGGGTAAGACACTGAACCCCTAATACCCTCAATAAGCAGGTTAGCGCCTTACATGGCTGCACGGCCGCTATTGGGAAATGTGAAGCACACTGTAAAGCGCTTTGGGAAGTCTTGACTTGAAAAGCGCTATATAAATGCAGATCATTTCATTTCATTATCTATCCATCTATTCATCTGTCCACACACAAACCCACCCAACCCCTTTATCCATCCATTTATTCTTGCACCCATCCATTTTATATACATCCACACACTTACCCATTCATTATAATCCAATCATCTATCAATCCATCCTTTTACCCATCCACACACCTACCCATACATTAATCCATCCATCTATCCACACAAAAACTCATCAAATCAATCCATCCATCCGAAAACAAACCCACAGAACTTATCAACCCAAACATCCATCCGTCAATCTATCCTTCCATACATCAACATATGAAACCATCTAGCTATCAAAGAAATGATCCATCCCTCTTTCCATCCTTCCATTTGTCCATCCATCCATCCCCCCACAAACCAACCCAAACCCAACCCAACCCAAGCGATAAATCCTTCCATCTATCCATCAATGCACACACGCACCAATCCATTTATCAATCCACCCACACACCTATCCATTCATCCATCCATCCATCCATACACACACCTACCCATCCATCCATCCACACACCTACTCATCCATCCATCCACACACTTACCCATCCATCCATCCACACACCTACCCATCCATCAACCCATCCATCCATCCACACACCTACCCACCCATCTACCCATCCATTTACCCATCCATCCATCAATATACGGACCCACCAAGCACATCCATCCATCAATATATGAGCCTGCTGAGCTATTCCATCCATGCATCCATCCATCCATGAATATTTGGACCCGCTGAGCACATCATCCATCCATCAATATATGGACCCACCAAGCACATCCTTTTTTTGTATCCTCAATCCATCCATATATCCATGAACTCATTATTCGTCGTCCCAACTAGACATCCAGACATCAATTTATTAGTTTTACCTAACAATCATTCTTTCTTCCTCCATCCTCTATTCATTTCTTCCTCTGTTTTCAATCCATCTTTTCCATTGAACAAATAACAAAAGCCCTAAAAGCTAACAGCACAGCATCACACTGCTCAGTAGCCAATTCGGTTAAAGACAGTAAAACATTTTGAACGATCCAATGCTTGGAGCCTAATTTCTTCACATCGGGGTGGATGCTGTTCCACTAGCCACCACCTCTTAGTTCATCTGTAGAATCCTAAATCATCATCATCATCTGCTTCACCCTCTTCATCATCAATGCAATTAACTGGAAGACGCGTGACGAGCAGCTCCGTGGCGGGTCGGCATTCCGTCTGCGGCAATCGCGAGCTGTAATGTGCCGTCTGATTGCTACAATTAAAACAATCAGCTGCCAGGGCTCCTCCTGACACCTGCGCGTTTCTGTCGACAGCCTCTGTAATTATCTCCCGTTTCCTGCCACAGTAATGCCTGTCAAGATCCACCAATGGAGGATCGTATAGATTTGTGTTCACCATAATCTCAAAGCAAAGGATGCGCCCCAAAATAAGTATTAGCTGCAGTTGAATCATTGCATCCTACACAATCTGCAGTCATCGAAGTAGTCCTACCCAACTCATTACGATCTGTATTTTCCAAATCCTTTTATCTTACGCTCGGCTTCTTGTGGCACTTATCCCTTCTTCACGCCGCGTGGCCACATGTTTGCTTATTACCGCGGAGTTGTGGCGCTGCTCAGTTAATACACTAAATCGCATTATGCAAATCCGCGGCACTTCAATATGGAATGTGAAGAGTCGACACTCTGTAGCTAGGGCATTTTTTCTTAACATTCTCAAAATGTAGGCGGGGGAGAGGGAAAGCTCGGTCAGTCCGAGTTTGTATTGTAATACACTTAAAACGCTAAGTTTAGCCATACTGGGCATCTGGAAAGTCTTCACGGTGCTTTAACTGTGTTATTTTTTTTACATTTTCATGATCAGAATTGTAATTCCGTGGTTCTTGAATATATATCTTGATATTAACGAAGATGCCGCTCGGGGTGTGTGACATTAAATCACACTTAAAGGGACAGTGTATGTATTTTGACTTATAGATTTCAATGTATTGTAATAGATTATTCCCTTCGTAAAACAAAAGTAACAACACCAAAAAAGAACCAACGTGTATTAAACACATTTTAATTATCGTAAAGATGCGGTGCAGGGTTTGAGGTGCCATGAAAGTTTAAAATCAACTTTTTTCTCTATAAAGTATGTTAACAATGCCAAACTGAGTTCAAATAGCCTTTCTATGTCTGTTTTTTACCGCACCTATCTGCTTTTATCTTACTTATATGATCGAGTTCTAGCCACGGGGCGCATTACGCTTGAGGAAAGGAGACTGGGGCTTTGGGGGGTGAATAGTGATTCCTTGGTTTATTTTGCTTCAGGACGAAAATGCTGAAAGTAAGAAAAGGACCGTTTTGAATACAGCCCAAATGCAAACCCAAACCCCAAAATAGATGAAAAAAAAGTTTTTTCGAGTGCATCTAAGATAGACACATACATGTACACGCCATATAAGTGCTGGACATAGGCTGCCATGATGATTTCAGTCAGAAGATGGCATGAGCAAGTAGAATATTTTAAAGTTACAGTATCTACACCACCTTTGATCTATAAAGTGGCTTAACATTCTTTGTATAACTTGCACCACTAAAAAAGGTGAGAGTGGATAAAATCACCATAAAATTAGGGATTGTTTCCAAAAGTACCTCATATTAGTTTGATATTTTTTTTCGCAAATCAGAAGAAACGATTATCAACTAAAAGTTAAAACTACTGGATTTAATAAATTCGATCGTCTCTTACCGTGTGTTGTTGAAAAGAAAAGCGGGACTATTTCTTGCCGCCAGCATTTAGAACAACTCGCTTGTAATTTCATGGCTCACACTGCAATTATTAGATAAGAGGCATTTCTTTTCCCGCAGCCCCCTTCCCATTGTGAACAGTGCACGCAAAGGAGACAGAAGCCAGAAGCAGTCTTACCTCTTTGTATGTTCCTTTGAGTGTGAGGAACATGTAGACCATGTAGCCGGGGATGAGGACCATGGAGGAGAGTGCCATGAGCCAGCCGACACCTTGACCCCAGGCGGGGAATACGTAGTCGCCCATGGTGAGAGGCACCATCTGCACTGCACTGAAGAGGAACACTCCCTGGAAAACAAATGCCGGGATGCAAATATCAAGGTCTGCACACTCACAAACAATTGTCAACAGTATGGGACGCTAATGGATATCTTAAGTTTAAAGAGGCAGTGTGTATTATTTAGCACTTCCTAGTTGTAAAAAAACAAACATTGTGCATAGAAAAGGGTATATTGAGTACAGTTTTAAGGAAAACTATTTTATAAACATTTGTATAAATACTCATGGGTGAATAACTACTAAGGTTGTAGGAGCACCATTTCCTGCGCCCGTCTCTCTCCATGCCAATACACGTTTCAGCCGTGTCTCAAACCGGGGAGTCTTAAGTGAATGTGCTAACCACTGCACAACAGAAACCCTAAATACTTATAAGTCGAGAATTTAGATTGTATTTTACATAACATGATCCTCAATTACAGGATGCTGACATAATAGTCCGCCATTTTTCTGCTATAGAAACCTAAAATCCTCAAAAAGGTTGGGCAAATAAATAAAAGATGAAATGGTGCATTTGAAATCCCCATATTTTGTATTTGTCCTTGTGCTTTTTAGCATTTGCTTTTGGTTACACTGCACCAAGGGTGGGTGAACGTCAGGATTTTTCATTCAGCCTGCCAAACAAAAATGTTAAAAAAATGTAAAAAGAAAAAGTAACAGTAATAAAGATGTGTTGATTCAAATAGCAGGCTATATTTTTCTACACTTTTTATTTCTATCATGTATTTTTCTATTTTATATTATCAAAATAATGAAAAAAAAACCCTCTATTTTACTCATATTGCATTTGGAGGATTTCAACACATATTGTCAAATTTAGTTATGAAAAAGGACATATGTTATTACCAAATTGATAATTTTATTTTAGTCAAAAAATAAAATATAACATGCACTTGTAAATATCTACATGATTGTTGATTCATGAATGCAGGGGTTTTCAACCTTTTTTTTCAAGTTGATAGCTGCTTTTTTTCACTAATTAGTGCAAAGAACAACTGGCTTGAAATATATTTTGGATAACAACGTTTCATGTTATTACTATGTTGTTAGTATCTAATTAACAGGTTAATTATTTTAATCTGGGGTAAATAGACTCAGTTAACAACAAAAAATATAATTCTACCAGAAAATCACAATGACCCAGCACTGATGAGCTTCTTTCAGAACAGATCCACGGGCACCTCAACTGTTCTAACATGTTAGAAAACCCCTGCATTCATGAATATCAACGCTGCTATTTGGAAAAGACTTATCTCCATTCTTTGTCATTCGTTGTTTTTGCCCGAATGGAATGTGAAAAAATACATAAAATAGTGTAGCACTAACCCAGGGGTGGCCAACCTTTTTTAGAGAGCTTCTTTATGTTAACTATTCGCATGTCAGGCCACCAGTTTGATATGTATTTCTGAAAGGACAACTAATTATATTAGTACTGTATTGTTACTATGCTATTACCAGGTTTTTTAATTTAAAGTTGAGCTTAAATAGGCTCAATCAACCACAGAAACATAATGCCAGTTAGTAATCAAATGTTCAGTGAAATGATAAAGACCTATCTCTGGTGAGCTATATTCAGATGTTGTTCCTGTTACTCGCGGGCACAACGTTGGAGACCAGTGCATTGACCATTACCACATCAACTTTAAAGTTATATTTCCTCCCATAGAACACGTTTAAGTATGACTATCGAATACATTCAAAACTGTAGTGTACTCCTGCCTCTTTTTCGTTCCAGTTCTTGTGTTTTACTTACAGCAACAATGAGCGGCGTGAAAACAACCCAGCAGGCCTTCCACCACAGACAGGGCCGGTGGCCGATCATTTCCTCAATGTTGTCGTAGAACTTGTTCACGCCTGAAACACCATTTAATCATTGCAAAGTCCATAGCGTCTCCTGAAAAAATGCTTGAAAGTTTGCCTTACCGTAGAACCAGGAAATGGAGACGCACTCAAAGAAGACGAGGAAGAGCAGACACATGCCGCTGGCCGAGTAGTAGTCAAAGAGCTTAAAGACGTACAGGCCACCCTGCACAATGAGTCACAAAAGGATTTTGTTTGATGAGGGGGCAGGGACAGAACAGTAGCACAAATGAAGCGATTAGGGGATGCGGCCAGTCGAGCGGAACAACATCGAGAGAGACGTGCCTCGGTGGTGAGGGCATCAGCACCGCGGAGAGGTCCATCTCTACTGGACAACAAGATTTGGTTCTTAACATTTTCCTTCCAGTGCACAGTGCCTTTGTATCGTTGAGGAATGTTTTTTTTCCTCAGCGTGTATGTTGTTTGCGGATAACGAGAAATCAGGTTTTAAAAATAGAGAGTGAAAACAGATGAGCAGTTCCTTCTTGACATAAATTAAGTAACGGACAATGGCTGGAGCATGTACAAAGGCTAACGTGTTTTACCATCATTCTTATACAAAAGGATAGTCCATAAGCTGATTGAAAATCTATAACAAGTCGAAAATACAGTTGAACGGAGCTCTCTTCTACTGATGACCGCCTTGGGGAAAATTTACTCTAGACGCTCAACCCCTAATGAAGAAATCAATTGTATTTTGTTAAAAGACGAAAGCTGAACTTCACTTGGTGTGATCTTCTCAGGAATGTGCTTGTTTAGACATCTCCTGAAATGTGTGTGTCCTGTGTTATATTTTGTATCCCACTAAAAGAAATAAGATGATAATATAAAACAAAACATTATTGAATTAACATAATTATGACGACATAAATTAAGGAGATATTAATGAAAGAAGTACATAAACATGATACTCTATGAGCAGTCACATATGTCAGTATTACAGCAGTATTATTATTTATTTTTTAGCAACCAATATTTTGGAGATTTTAGTTCATACTTTTTTTTTTAACTTTGGTACTTAAAATACTAAAGAACATTTAGCGTTATGTAAGGCAGCAATGTTCTTAATTTCCCCCTATGTTCCAGTCCGGAGCCTTCGCTCTGAAAATGTTGGTCTACTAGTGATCCCAAGAGCTAAGAAGAGAACGACAGGTTCGAGACCGTTCTCGCGGTGTTGTGGAATGCTCAGCGCCCTGAGATTGAATCTACAACCTCAGTGGACCTGTTTAAATTTAGGCTTAAAACACATGTATATTCTATAGCACATGAATAACCTATATTTTATGTTGGCGATGTGTATTATTTTTTATTGCACCATCCAATGCGGCCTGGTCATCCTGGAAGGAGGATCATCTCATGTCCTTTCTCAAGGTTTCTTAAATTTCATCAAGTTGAGGTTTTTGAGTTTTTCCTTGCCCTCATCTAGGTTTTAGATCAGGGGGTGGTGGAATAATAGTCTGTAGTCTGTACAGCTCTTTGAGACACCATGTGATTACGGGCTATACAAATAAACATGACTTGACTTTAGTTTAAATTGTGTTCATTTTAGCTTTTTCTATTATTGCTGTTGGCATGACAGCATGATTATCCAGTGCCAGAGAATGTTGTACCTCACTTGTCATCATGGAAATATAAAAATAAAAATACAATAAATTGTTTTATTTTTCAGTGTTAAAGTGATATCTCATTTATTTATTTTTTTCTTCAAATTCGCTGCATTTTCACATTATATTATGAAGATAAGAGAGTAGAGGTCGCTAATGAGACCAAGGAACCTGATTTAGCGCCCACCTCAGCCCCAAACAATCAAAAAATGACGATAGTATTATAAGGATAACAGCAAGTCAAGCCATTCATTCATTTTTCTCTTGTTGCGTGGATTTTTTTTTTTTCATAATGGACGATAAGTTATCTATTGTATTTATTCAAATGAAGCTGCACATAGACTTAATTCATAAGTAAAGGTAAAACGGTAACATTTTATTCCTATGCTACAGTTGCATCAAATAAAGCTCTAGACCAGTAACCTAAGCTTCTATGGTAGCATTTATTGCTAAAAGTAAGTTATTTATTTAAACATTTTGATTCTATCTACCTATCAACCCTGGTCATATCCCTCAAGAGGGGTGACCGACAGCAAGACAAACACATACAAAAACAAAAAAAATGTCAAAGGGAAAAAAGTAGCAAAAAACACACACAAAAATTTTTGGACCATGGCCAACCCAAATGCCCAAACACCCAAACAAGTTAAGCACCTTGGCACCCAAGTTGGTCATGCTTTCGTCCCTCCAGATGAAACGTGACACAAGAAAGCGGCCATGACACAACACACTCTTCTGTTCAACAGCAGGGCCCGACAGCTTTCACTGGTTTACCCCTGCCGCATCATACTGCCCATCCCTTAGAACCCGTCCAAACAACCCACTATCCTCTCACAACACCTCTCCACTCATTCCTATCACCCACGAGAGCTCTAGCTTCCACTATATTTAGATTCAGAAATTATATTTATCATAAAAATAAGCTTCTCAGTTTTGATTCGATCATTAACGGGCATGTTGATTTTTTGTTTAAATAATAAAAAATGCACAAACATTTACTGGCATCCATTTTTCTTCCGACCCACTGAGCATTGTCTATCACAGTCATCCATTGTTTGGATTCTTATACTGATAATACATTTTTGTAAGAATAAAAAAAAAAAAACTCCAAGTTCTCTATAATTTAAAGTTTCTCATTACCAATAGAATCATGTTAGTATGATTTAAAAATAATACTTTATTAGGTCGTCAAAATATACTGAATTATTAAAAGATACATAATTTTAATGACCGCATTAATAGTTTGCATCTGAACAAAAAGTTTTATGGATATCATAGTTAACTTACCTGGGTAATATTGGACAAGCCAATAATATAAGAGACGAGGCAGACGATGGCGATAAAAATCTCTCGACGTTTCCGCAGGATGTGAGGGAACTCGTCTACCAATGCAGTGATAAAGCCTTCCACTGTGCAGAACTGGAGGAGCAAAACAATCGATTAGGTTTTCATCAAGGTTACTTGATTCAATCTGTACCTGGCTGTCAATTCCCAGCATCAGCAGCATGGAGAAGAAGAGAATGGCCCACAGAGGGGAGATCGGCAGCTGGGTGACGGCTTCCGGATATGCCAGAAATGCCAGGCCAGGGCCTTGAAACATGCATCAAGGGGAGAAAAAAAACATTGGGAGCTTCCATCTAAGCCAGGGGTGTCAGCCCCGTTTTAATTCAGGGCCACAAAGTAGAAAACACACTCTCACAGGGGCTCAACTAATAAATGAATGGCATAAAAAGTGTGCGTTAACTGGAGGACTGGTGGTCTTTTCGGAGGCTCACTATACAATTCAGTGATATAAAATTTGATTATAAAATGATTATTGAGGTTTTTTTCCTCAATATTTTTTTTCTTTCACTAATATTAAATCTGCATTAATATATGTTTGTGGAAAAAAGGAAAACAATAATTATTATTTTTTTCAGTTTTTTCAACTTGGGATAACATGTGCAGACTTGAAGTTGACAAAATAGAATACAAACACTAATTTAACCGATTGATTTCATGATTTTTTTTTCCTTTTTTAAATGTTTACCTGAATATGGAAACTCCACCATTTCATATCTATTATTGAAAGGAGCTAAAACGTCTTTAAACCTCTGCAAAGACAACAAGGTGCTATTTTTTATTTTAATTTATTTATTGCCTTAAACATTGAAACTGTGACTATAACTTTTAGAAAAATAATATCAAATCAAATTGTATTTGTACAGTACTTTTCAGACTCAAAAATGCAACTCAAAGTACTGTATAAAAACATTAAATATACAATAAGAAAATCACCACTTTCCTTCCAAAGTACCCAAAAGTCAAATACCCAAACATCCCATTTGTTCCCCACATAGCCAACATAACTGATAAAATGACAGATCAAAGCAAAGACCCTGAATGGAAAGTGTCAAATCATTCAATACCTGGGTTGCTGTTGAAAAACTAGACATTTTAAATAGGGGGCTGGAACTTTGTGACCCAAAGGGCCATAAAGCAAAATTATTTAGATGTTTTTTTGAGAGTGTCACACCATACAGTATATCCATCCATCCATTATCTGCACCTCTCATCCTCAGTAGGGTTGTGGGGTGCTGGAGCCAATTCCCAGCCATCTTTGGGCAGTGGGCAGGGGACACCCTGAACTGGTTGCCACCCAGTCGCAGGGCACACAGAGACGGACAACTCACTCGCTCATCCACACCTGGCCAATTAACCTGGCATGCATATTTTTGGGAATGTAAGAGGAAACCGGAGAGCCTAGAGGAAACCCACACAGGCACGTGCAAACTCCACATGAAGAGGTTACGGTAGCCCACACAATATCTTTGAAGACAAAATTCAACAAAACTACCAAACATGCTCTCTAGACAAAAGCTAAATATTCAGCACATTTCATTTCACCGTGTGTCTGTTGATGATTCGATTAAATCTATAAAATAATAATAATGCCATAGCCTTTGTCCCATATAAATATAAATATACCACTTAAAATTCGTCTCCCACCCACAGTAACTTTAGAATGTTAAGGCTCATTTTGGCTGTCATTTTTGTCCTCTTTAATAATTTTAAACCAAGGTGCGAGCAAAGTTGTTTTGTAAAAATGTCACAAAAAGACTGCAAAAGACGATACAAATGTATTTCCCTTTAGTGAGGTCCACGCTGGACGAGGAGTGCACACGTCCTGTCTTGTACATAGCTCCGCCCATTCCTACTGCTTACCCAAATTGCTCTAGGTGCAAGAGCCTCTTGGTGTTTGAAAAGTTAAATATGACTTTTCATCAGAAAGTGTTTAAACAATGAACAAAGATTGCTTCATTAGCTTCTATATAAAAGATTATTCAGCGATTTACAGCTAATACGCGTTTGTTGGTGTGACACATGACTGTCAACTGTAGTCAAAATTGTGTCCTATATGTTCTGGACTGAAACCTCATATAGTTGTAATCGTCCCCGGCTATGAACGTGAGATAAACAGCGGCTATGTTAACAATGTTTAATGCAAGCGAGAGAATGAGCTTTAAGAGATTTACATCGTTAATGTTAACATACGATCCTGAATAAATATATTTATTTTAAGTTTTTTTTGGGGGGTTCCTTCAATGCTTTCTAGTTGATTAATTGTCATCTGCTTATACAGCTACAGTGGGCGCCTGGCTTTGGCAACACAGGACACATATTAAACTCATTCAATGCCAGAGAATTCTCTGAAATGGTAAAAGCTGCTGCCAGCCAATTTTTGCAATTTTGACTCATTTTTGAAGGCTTAAGGAATGTTTATTTCTGTAGGTTTATAGTCATAGGGTATTTCAAAATGAAGCTCATATATTATAGTATGTTTCTAGCTCTTACCATCGTTTAGTAAACAACAGTTCAACATTGGTAAGTTTCTTGAAAATTCTCGATTCCGCTTTTTGTGAAAGGTTGCATTTCCAGCAGAACATTTACTTCGGTGCTTTTTTTTTTGCATTTGTAATACCACCACTTTCTAAAAAAAATGCTTTCCATAAACACAAGGGCACTTTACTTGCAAAGTAACATTTCATTGCAAGAACACTACATTTATGAATGAACAATGCACAAACTTTGCAAGAATTTTTTAGAGCCCGATCCTTCCGGTGACTTGATTACATGATTTTGGTCACCATGGTGATCAAACGTCATCCCTCTCTGCCCCGACGATATTGAAGGAACATCTATTTTTTTTTTTTTAAACAGCTCGTGAAGCACTACCTGTCTGTACTTATCCATATCTTTCCTTCTCTCACCACACTGCTTCAATTCGCCTGTGTGGAGTTACCTACACACTTCAATCGCTAGAGATAGGAAGCAACACTGAGAAGTTGGTCTCTCTCGATTTGTGGAAAAAGACAAAGCCATTTCTGCGATTTATCAAACTGGAATAATTCGCAGAGGCTTGATACTTACTGATTAACTACGCCAAACCCTTTATAACAGTTGTTTTTTTAAACAAAACTTTCAAGGACAATGCTTCTGAAAACATATTGATAAGTTATGGCATTGAATGACTTAATAGTAGTCTGCACATACAGCTGCATTGGGTGCTTTGCGAGTAGAGACTGACTTTGGCGACGTTAAGTGGACATATTTGAAACTACAAGTAATTGTTTGACGCAATTTAGCTCATTTTTCTCTTTTGGTTCTCTCAGCAGGGTCTCTGAGGCCACATACAATAATGTGGTGGATGGCATTTGGCCCGCAGGCCATGAGTTTGACACATTTGTTTGAGGCGTTTTGCTGTTTGCTGGTCCCGGGTAAATCACGGCGTCACACTAAGACAGCCATCAATTGCTCTTTTTGTGGAGTGCTTGTAGTCATTAAGGTTACGTTTAATCCATTCAACTTCAGATGCCATGCAGAGCACACTCTCCATTAATTGAAGTCAAGATTTAAACTGTGACCGAAACTTGAAACTGTGAGGAAGGTCACACTGATGTATTTAACCCCCAAATAAAAAAATGGTTACAACGCGATGAAAGTGCTGCGACCGTGAGGAAAGATAAGACCGGCTAAAACGAGAAAAACGAAGCGGCAAATAAATCCGAAGCGTCCTTGTTGGCGCTGAATGTCGAACAATACTTGCGGATTTACAAAGGATTTGAAGATGTGTAAAATCACTGAGCAATTTTCTTTTCTTCTACCCCTTAATTAAGCCAGAAATCAAAACCCAGTCCCCATTTCTGACTCAAAGAGAAGTGAGTTCTTAACAGTTGCCTTTGCTGATTGTCGCCATCGAGCGTGGACATTGATTGTAATTACCTGAGGCTGCAACATCAGCAATGGGTCTCTTTGTCACGTTGGCCATGAAGCCCACAATGGAGAAGATGACAAAGCCGGCAAACATGCTGGTGAAGGAGTTGATGCAGCAGACAATGACAGAATCTCTGTCGGGGGAGGGAGACAAAGCGCAAGGCGGCCATTGTCACGACGATATCAATTCCTTATCATCCCGTCGCACATTGGTGAACCAGATGGTGGCGGTGGCTAGAATTGGGTGGGGATCCATTTTACATCTCACGCTGTACAGAAACGGTTGCTTATTTCTGACCGCTTCCTTTGAAGTGGAAGTTGTTTAAAATTGAATGTCGGGAGTTTTGATGATAAAACAGACAGAAGGTTGAAAGCAGTACTGTATATTCCCTATTACAAGCCGCACATGTTTTTCTACATTTCAAACACTGCGGCTTACAATTGGTATTAATATATTTTCTGCAAGGTGGCGAGGGTGTGGTTGGTGAGTTTGTACACGTCCAGCGGCCCCTGCGGCAGATCTCCCCAGTTGTGCTGCCCGTCAGGGCCACGAGGCGACGTGTATATTAACATGTACGCAGGGGTGTGACAAAAACATTCTTAAAACAAAACTCAATGTACTGTACTGACTAAAATTTTGAAGTTTCTCCAATCAGAACAGCCTGTAGACATGCAGAGCCATGCGATTTATCTTAAGACAGAGAGAAGACCGATTATTGCAAAAAGAATCATACATGCTGACACTAGCTACTAAAGAGGGGTACACAATAGTTATTGGGCTGACAGTCATTGGACTCATATCAGCATAATATGACATCACGTTTTCAGCCCTATTGGAAAAATATATCCAATATTTAGTCACTTGCCAGATTAAAATATTCAATCAGGGGACACTACTTGTTCGAAACATTCTAAGCCAGGCATGTCCAAAGTCCAGCCTGGGGGCCAGTTATGGCTGGTGATCTAATTTTTACTGACCCTCGAGCTCTATCATTGAATTAATAACATGTGGCCCCCCGGTATTGTTAACTTTGACTTTCTTTGAAAATGTTATCCCACCCTATTTCCAACATGGCGACTGTAAATAAAAAAATGAAAGTTGACTGTGAAGCCCGCAGTTTCCAGGACAAATAGAAATTAGAGTATTTCCCCACCAAAACAACTTGCAAAGAGACTGTGGCTGTTTTCGAATATTGTCATGATTGCCCTATTTGGAACACCTGTGGCAGCTTGATTGGCGCCAACAGCCCGGACAAGCTGATTGGTGGCCACACCCTTCTTAAGCCCCCGACTTCAGTTCAAACTTTGTCAGATCGTTGCTAGCTGTTGTGTTTCACTCAGTGAGCGTTCCCGTCCGACTCCATCCCTGTTAAAACCTGTTTCCTGCCCGATTCCCGCTTTTTCGACCCGTTTCTGAACCTGACTACGCCTGTTTTGCCTGCCGCCTGCCTACGACCACTATTGCGAACTTTACATCGCCTCTTATCTCCAGCCCTGGTCAAACGACTTGCCATTCCCGCCTGCCTTCTTCCGACACGGAAGTGTCACTCCCGCCTTGCTCGTTCCCGCTCTCTGCCAGTCTTCGGATCAAGCAATCAAGCAAGCCTTACTCTCACTCTCAATAAAATCTGAGAAACGCATGCAATTGAGTTCTGTGTCCGTTCTGGCCTGTGACAAATGTCATAATATCAAGAGGAACTGCCAGCCGAAACATGCAGGCCACAAAAAGCTAACTGGAAACAAACAGTCTGAAAAGGTGAAGCAAATGGAAGCCTTTTTAAGAACACAGGAGCATTTTTCCACGAGACCCTGCGATTCAAATGGAATTGCTACAAAGACTAGCTACAAGATGGCGGCGCTGATCGTCAAACACTTCAAACTTTTCACGGAAGGTGAATTTTTTGACAACAGTTCAAAGAAGGCTGTATTGTCGTCCTTCACACATTTTCAATTTACCAAATCTGGCCTGATTTTTTAAAATTTGGACACATGTGTTCTAAGCATTTATGTATATAGTAGTAGCAAAACTTGGTCTCTCCATCACTTTGTCATGCGTTGCTTGGCTTTGCTCTTCTACAGGCTCTTGTGAAAGTACATGCTTCTGATTTTAACAGTATAGAACACTGAGATCTGTTTTGAGACTTTTTTTCCGTAGTTCTTTTTATTTGTTAATGCCAATTTGATTAATATTGACAGCTGCAGAGACAGTCCACAGTGTCTTAATTGTGGCACATTGAGTTACTTTTCGGTATTAGACATTTCCCTGTTTATTTTTTTTTTAATTTAGGAAATGAATCAGTTCCTTTTTATGGCTGTTTTAGCAAGCGACTTAAAATCCAATGCGGCCTGTGCAAACAAAGTTGAGTTTCTTCCCTAAATTTGTGGCATGCGGCTATTAATCAGGTGTATTTTGTGTTACGAAATGTAAGCATATCTAAAATACCGAAACATGTGTGAAACCAGAATCTATCATTATATTAGGAAGCCACTTTTTTCAGTAAGGTAGTAGTTCTCAATTTCTTTGAAACACTGCTTATTGTTAACTCTCAAGTCCTCAACATTTCATTGAAAAACTGGTTTAAAAATTGACTTATCCGCTGCTGACTCAATACAATCTAACCTTTTGGGCCTGTCTTGTAAGACACAGTTTTTAAGTTTTAATTTGAATGGGAAGATATTATTGGGGGGTTTAAAATAAAACAACCACAATCTTAGGGGATGTTTTAGACAAAGCCTCCTCAGTTTTTCGTGTGATGTTTTAAACTAATGTACCGGATTGTAAGGCACTCTTAAACCAGAATTAATAATATTTATATTAGATTTTATTAAACTTTTGAGTTTTTTTATGGAACCCCAGCTCATAAGGTAGCGTCTTTTGTATGACAATATTTCACAATATTCTTGAGGGTCTGCCTTTTAGTCTGGAAAATTGAGAATGAAAAGTGAAAAGTGAAGATGACATCTAACCAGATTTACAGACTAGTAGCGACCCATCCAACATAGTACAGTTAGGGAATTTTTCTGTTAACTTCCCCATCAGAGGAACCCACATTTGGAAAATAGGAAAGGTATTATTTTTATTCTATCACACATTCCACAACATAGATTTTCAACAACCGAATCCCAGCAATAATATAACCACAAAACTAAATCGTGTTTAATCGGTCACCAGTGTTTGGTCAAACAAAATAAACAAATGACTTTCAAAACAACATACCTGTATACGTTGTTGTTGAAAGGGTTGTAGCTCCCCAGTGCGATCAAAGACCCTAATCCCAGTCCATAGGAAAAGAAGATCTGAGTAGCAGCATCTAGCCAAACCTGAGTGAGGAACATGACATGATTACCTAACTACTTAATGAGGAATTAGAACTCAGACTCGCGAGATAACGAAAACATCTTTGTTGTGTTTTTTAGATTTGCTACTTCTGTTTAGATTTGTCCATTGAGTTTTTCAAGCCTGACATGGACTCGTCTTTTGTGAGTTGTGAAGATCACAAGAATAACTATAGATTAACATTGTTTTGACATACAGGTTTGTTGGGAATGTACACATGGGAAGGTATATGCAACATATCCCTTGTGTGTGTGTTTTGAATTGTTTGTTAAAAATCCTCCTTTTACAGGTTGAATGCGATTCTACAAGAATAAAATTTGATTTTGGTCGTGACGTCAGGACCACAACGGAAACAGGACCCAATTGTGTCACGTTTCTCACAAGTTTAATTAAAGGAAAGGGGAAGGGCTGCGCCCACGATCTGGTGTTCGCTAGGCGCGGGAAGCAGGTCGCTCTGAACGCGGAAGTGGATCTTCCGTAACGAGCGCTGGCGGTGTCGTGAACGGAAAAACGGGTCAGTAGCCGTGCCAGGATACCAAAAACGTGGTCGGGGTCAGAAGCGAGTCATAAGCCAGGAAAGGAGAGTAAACGTGGTCGAGGACAAAAAGAGGTCAAAAGCCAGGACGGGAGAGTAGACGTGGTCAGGATCAAAAACAAGTCGAAGCCGGAGGACAGACAGGAGCAAAAAAAAAGGTGGGAGTCAGGGTCGAAAAAGGCTTACCTAGTGTTAACTGAGGTTCGCAGACGGACTGACAAAAGGGGACAGATAGGAGTGGATTCAAATAGGGACAGGGAGCCAATCAGAGTCCAAGGCAGTTGGCGCCAAAGGAGCGGGCACAGGTGATTTACATCGGTAATAATGACACGTGACGCAGATAAATTGATTATGTTTGGAAGAAAAACCACTAGAATCTGAAAACGTAAAACAACAAACGACTGCAGGTACCTCAGACATCTTCAGTTTTTCAAAGTCTGGTGTGATGTAAAAGAGGACTCCGTCCATAGCTCCAGGCAGGGAGATGCCACGGCAAAACAGGATGAAAAGCATGAAGTAAGGGTACGTGGCCGAGAAGTACACCACCTGAAAAATACATAAAATACTTGTTTTTTCCTCCAAGGAGAAAAAATACCCAACAATAGTTCAATACTAAAGTCACACTACCGCAGCAGTGGGGCCTGATGACCTATTATTGCCTAAAGGCAGTGTTCACCACGCTTACTTTGAACCAATCTTTGGGGGCTGCGTCAATACTTTACAGATCGTTCCATTATAAAATACAAGCAGAGTTGATCATTGAAACCAGAATTCATGTTATTTGCTGGTTGTTTGATTGTTACCTGTATTGGAAGGCCATGGAGAGCAATTTTCATGGGGTGAGGCATGTGCAAAAAGTATGGTGGGGCTTCAAATGGAAAAGAGTGAAAATTAAGAGAAATCATTGAATTAGATAGATAGATAGATAGATAGATAGATAGATAGATAGATAGATAGATAGATAGATAGATAGATAGATAGATAGATAGATAGATAGATACTTTATTAAAGAGCCTCCTCAAAATTATGGATCAGAATAAAAATTTTCTTCCCATTTGTAATTCTAATTTAAAAAATAAGTTTTAGGATCTGGTATCAGTATTGTACCGCGCGTACCAGAAAGGTTTAGGGGCAAAGTGCATGTGATGGGCAGCAGCCAGTCAATGCCGATGTCCGGCTCATTTCTGAAGAGCAGGAAGACGCTTTACAGTGACTAAAACGGCGACCAGATGATGAAGATGCATATCTGAGTCAAAACAGGAGACTTCTCCTGCTACCTTCATATCCTTCTCAAAGCACCTAGGCCGATTTTACAACTATAAAATTAAAAAAATGGAAATCAAGGAGGCAGTTTATTTCTGCATACTTGGATTTGCGTCATCAGTAGCTAAAGGTAAGCAGCACGTGGGAATAGGGGACTGGCTTATATGGGAACAACAAACCAACGGGTAATCAATGGTGCAAACTTGAGCACTGAATTTACAGTGCGCTGAATTTTGGTCTTTTTATTTGTCCAATTATTTTAGCATGTCTTGAGAGAAAAATAAGACATCTTAGACAGTACCTTGAAATTTAAAACAAATGAGATATTTGTGTGGTTTGAAGCCCAGAGACTATTTTTACTTATTACGTGTCTATTTTAAAGTAGTTTAAGGGGGTCGGTGCCTTATCGAGTAGATACGGTAGTTTGTAACTAGATACTTTTTAATGTCAGTAAACTGTGGGACTCTGAATATCTTTTTAAATAAAGTAACTGGTAACTGTAACTCACTACTTTTTTTAAGTGTTGGGTCACTGATGGGGAATGTCAGAAAATTTAAGAACAAGGTTTTACAAACCCACATTTTTTTAAAAGGACTCAAAACAATGAAAAGTAAAACTTAAGTCTAAAGACTGATATCATAAAAAACCTGTCCCGGTTCTATTTCAAGAAGAATGACTAACAGACAAAACATCTGGATTTTTAGGCGGGGCAGTCCATGGTGAATTACTCCCTGCATGTTTCTCCGGAGTTGCAATAAAAAAATTGCGTAGGCGGCAATCAAATCAATAGACTGTTTGGCTGAGCGCATTCAGCTTTAGCTCCATGATACGCTTTAAAGGGTTTTTCTTATGACACTCTGCGCCACAACACTTAAACCAACATAGACTCAAATTGGACAATTGAAGAGTAAATTGAAGTTACGTAATCCCCTCCCTTCTCAACCCCCTCTGCACCCTGCGGCACAGTAATCCGCGGTGACGGCGCGGCGACCTTGAGCATTGAATGGCGCGTCTTGTTCGCGGAGAAGCGACGCGAGCTAAATGTTTCTTTTGTGCTGCCGACTCACTTTGCCGGTCCAGCTGACCCCCTTCCAGATGCAGAAATAGACCAGGACCCAAGCGATGGCCAGGGTGATGGCCAGCGGGATCCTGACCTCTCCGGGTTTCTCCAGGCCGTCCGTCAGCTGGTGCATGTTGCGTCTGCAAAAAGGGAAGGTTGCAGAGGGGCACATTTTACTCTGTGTAGGAAGTGTGAAAAAAAAAACAAAGAATGGAAAAATATACTTTTTTTTTCCTATTTTGATTTAACTCATTTTGAAAAGTTCTGCTTTAAATTATTGTCTTTTTGAATGTCAGTCTTAGTTATTTTTTTAATTTATTGAGAGGGCCACCAAATAATGTGTGATTTCAAAAAATATATTGTATTTTCTCGGTCACCTTGTCATTTGCGCAAGGGATGGTTAGAGTTTAAGATCAATTGCTTGGCTCTACATGTCTATGCGCTAAACTAGTGGTTGTCAACCGCCTGGTGATAGACCAGTATCGGGCTGTGGTTCATTTGCTACCCAATTCAACAGAAAGAAACAAAAATTGTTCAGTATTCATGAATACACTTACATTTTGGGTTCTTTTGGTATATCACAGTAACTGATTGATTAGTTGGCAAATATCGATGATCTCGATTGCTCGGCATTAGATGCAATGGGAATCGAACCCAGGTCTCAGTGATGAGAGCACTAAATCCTAACTATGAGACTACTAGGGTTGTAGATTTTCGACAATGGAAAAGACATTACATTTTTCTCATCATTACACTTTAGTTACTCACTGAGCCTTGTTGTATGTTGCAGTGGAGCATTATGGGAGAGAGTTCAGCCAAAACAATGTTGTACAACGTGGTACAATGAAAAAATATAATGTGACGATGAGATAAATACCCTTTATTTTGTCTTTTACAATCCTAGTAGCCTAGTGATTACTCATACATAATGCGTATTATTATTATTACGATTATTAATATAATTATTATCATCATTTCTCTTATTGGGCCGGGAGGCAAGAATATAGTCAGACATTAATTTGGTACATGGTACAGAAAAGGATGCCGACCACCTAAAAAACAGTTTAGACGGTTTAATTATTTATCTGAGTTTTACTGCGTGTAGTTTTCTAAACATTTAGTATTACCCTTACTTTTTGGGAATATCATTCTAAAGCGTCCTGAAAATCGGTCAATCATTAATAAACTAAACATGAATTCCTAAACAACTTTTTGTCCTGTCTTGACGATGAAAACAACAGTAATGTACCATTAATATTGGTTTTAAAGAAATGTAATATTTGTCAAACTCAATATGAAAAAAGGCTACAGAGTATTTTGTGACTTTAAAAAACATACAATTCCTAAACATGATTTTAGACTGTTTATGTGCTTATTTTTTTAACGCTTGTAGTTTTACTTACGTTTAGTATTTGCTTTTGTTTTTAAGAATATCTAACTAAAGCAGCCTTCTATTTGGTCAATCATTGATAAAGTAAAGATTATTAATGTAATATAATTAATACCATAATTCCTAAAAACGGTTCAACATTTTTTTTTCGCCTTGAAGTTATACATCAAAATAATGAACATTGTATGTAGGAAAATAACCAGGAAATTATTAGTATTTTTTTAAACTGTATTTGTATTTTATATGTATCAAAAAAGTATTAATCATCTCATTTCAGATATATAAATTGGTAGTTCTTCTAATAATAGTAACTTTGGTACTCAAATGTTGGCTTTCCAATTAATTTGTGTGTGTTTTTTGCTACTTTTTTCCCTTTTTTATTTTCTTTGTTTTTGTGTATGTGTTTGTCTTGCTGTCGGTCACCCCTCTCGAGGGATATGACCAGGGTAGGTAGGTTGATAGATAGATAGATAGATAGATAGATAGATAGATAGATAGATAGATAGATAGATAGATAGATAGATAGATAGATAGATAGATAGATAGATAGATAGATAGATAGATAGATAGATAGATAGATAGATAGATAGATAGATAGATAGATAGATAGATAGATAGATAGATAGATAGATAGATAGATAGATAGATAGATAGATAGATAGATAGATAGATAGATAGATAGATAGATAAATAGATAGATAGATAGATAGATAGAATGGTGGTTTTCCTGTAAATTTAAATGAAGGCTTTATGTTATGATTTTTTTCAAAGGCACACAGTAAAATTATCAGTGTGGATTTAACACTCGTAGATAAGGAACATATGTTTATTACACTTTAAGTGTTAATCTAAGTCTTTATTTCAAGATATTTTGTAATTATATTAAATTAACACTTTAAAACAAAACTTTTAACACTACTTCAGTGAACATATGGTCTTTATCTCTTCGTGTTAAATTAACCCTGTTTATTTTACTGTGCAGTTAAGACTGCAGTAACGTGCAGTAGGACTTAGGATAATGACAATGCTATTTTGTTTTTAATAAAGGACATATGAAAAAGAAATTTCATCGGATGCCAGTTCCTTATTTTGACTAATATTGCGCACTGTCGTTCGTTGTTCTGACATCATTGTTTGTATCGGCCAATCATATTTCCGTTCTTTGATTACCACCCCCTAGGTCTGATATGCCTGTAACCTTGAAGATTTGATAAAAACAAGGGGGCTCAAGGAGAGCTTAAGGACGTGAGGGAATTCTCTTATCTGAAGGCCCCTCACCGGGTCCTCCTGGCAAGTTTAAAATCCATTAATGTCTTCTCTCCTTATTTTGAGAGTCTACTTATGTCCAGACTTAACAGATAACTAAATGTTCAATGATTACTATTGCAATTGTATTCTGTTGAGAATTCTCCTGTTAGTCAAAGCCTTGGCAACTGAATGCTTAATGCACAGAAGCTAGCCCATTTTCTTACGTCTTAAAGAGTTTAAATTTAGTTTTCATAGCATCTTGGCAATTTTTCATGCGTAGGAGTCTTCTTCCAATAGTAAAAAGTTTGACTTTCTAGGCATACTCTAATATTGCTGAGTAAAGACCAATTGGCAGCACTTCGAGGGACAATTTTATCAACTTCACCTCTTGTGTTGTTAGATTTGGCCTCTCAGATATTAGATAAAAGGGTGACTTGTCTTTGCTTTGCGTACTCCTATCTAAAAGCTCTCTTGCACACATGATTCAGTTTGAAACATTTATGACCATTGGGTCGCACATTGGCACAGTGGTGGGACTGAAAACCGTACCCTACGGGTATTTAAGACAGTATAAGACTGGGCACTATCTTGGATAGAACACACTTCTTTACGCATCTTGTTGAAAATGGCTCCACAGCTCCAGGAACCGGGCTGAGGTTCAGGCCAAACTTTCCAACATTCATTAAATTTCCTGTTCTGACTATCATCACAATTTCCACATACATTTGAACATTGTAGCATCCATTAAGCAGCCTGTTAAATGTCTCCTGTACCCAACTTACTCCCAGAACTCCACCACAGCACTGGTAAGGTTCCTGGTGTCAGGGATGCTGTAGTTGGTGTAGCAACGCTCCGTGTTCCAAGAATTACCACAAGTCTGCCATGGCAGATCCTGGAGAGGAAAAAAAAAATCTTTTGACTCGGCACTTTCCCACCTCCGGGTCCAATTCTGTGTGCCAAGTCCATGACAGTCTTTGAGGGGTGGGGTTTGAGGCTTTACGGGAGGGGGAGAGCATTACGATTTCATGCTTCCTTCTAAAAACTGGATGACTCATTGCCTGAATGCATTTATCAATAGCTTGTGTAAAGCGCTAATTATGTGGGAAAGGAAGTAATAAATGTCGCAGTCTGTTAACGGCTGTTTTTTACTCTTTTATGTCCTCTGTAGGGATTTTACATTCTCAATTTGTTTTGGTGCAAAATACTCACGCTTGTGAAAGAGTTGTACAGATAGTAAAGAGCCCAGGAAATAATGACAATATAATAAATGTTAAGCCAGAAGGAGAGAACAGCAGCAGCCAGACCGACACCTGAAAAACCACACAAAGATATACTCCGTATAAATGACAAATTCATCTTTTCGAGGGTGCTGCCCGAATACATTTGAATACGCTTTTACCTTTGAACATGGGTGCCAGCTTCCACACTCCAAGCCCACCAATAGATGTGTACTGCCCCAGAGCCGTCTCCAGAAAGAAGAGGGGCATGCCAGCAAATATCAAGGTCAAAAAGTAGGGAATCAAAAAGGCTCCTGAATGAGAGGAACAATTTAAAAAAAATAAGGAGAAAATTGGTTTAGTAATGACACCAAAATTAACATGCAACAGAATATATTCCAAGAAAAGGAAACGAGCGCTTGTGCGCAATTACGCACGGCAACACATTGGGACTTAAGCGACACAAGATCCCGGTTCTAGTTCCTTTGGAAGGGGGAAAACGAAAACCAATCCTGATTACCTCCGCCGTTTTTTCCACACAAATATGGAAATCTCCACACGTTCCCGAGTCCGATCGCGTAGCCGACGCACGAGAGCAAGAAGTCAAATTTTCCAGCCCATGTCTCCCGCTCCGGCAAGTCCTTTTTGCTCTTCTGGACCTTCACCACCAGGGTTTTGGGTTTGTCGTTGGCCGTTCCGGCACCACTAGGTGCTTCGCTCACGGTTTCTGTCAGGACATGGCCGTCCGACGTTTTGGTCCCGTTTGTGGCCATTCTTGCGCCAAGGACGAAAGGACGGACGAGGAATAGGCTTTGGAGGTACCACTTCAGGAGCAGCACCGGTTTTGGGTTGAGCAGCGTCGCCGTCCTGCGCCGCTTCGCTGCCGGAGAAATGCGTAAAATGGTTTTAGTTCACACATTCCGCGTGCGCATGTTTGAAGAAGCAAATACAGTCAAATAAAACACAATGGCACTATAAAAATGGGAAATGTTTACTTTCTAAAAATAAATACATAAAAAATAAGAACAAAAATATCACTCGGTAAGTCTGGTGATAGTTGAATTACAAACGGGAAATATAGGGCTATAACATCGAAATTAAACAAATTTTAAATTATATATTGAGAATAGAATAGAATAGAATAGAATAGAATAGAATAGAATAGAATAGAATAGAATAGAATAGAATAGAATAGAATAGAATAGAATTGTCTTTATTGCCACGGATATCAACGAGGTGAAACGAGATTAAATTAACAAAATTAATCATGACGCTCCAGGGTAAACGTGGTAGTTTTCAAAGAGAAACATGACATAAAAGACTGTCAGAATAAATAGGGGAACATTTTTACAACGTGGTGCTTAGAGACTGGCCAAATTTATAATAATAGTGCATGAAACAATTGTAGTGCATCGTAGTGCAATGAAAAGTGCAATGACATTAACAAAAAATCCCTAATGAATGGCAGGATACATACATACATACTATATATATATATATATATATATATATATATATATATATATATATATATATATATATATATATATATATATATATATATATATATATCTATATATATCTATATATATATATATATATATATATATATATATATATATATATATATATATATATATATATATATATATATAGATATATATATATATATATATATATATATATATATATATATAGATATATATATATATATATATATATATATATATATATATATATATATATATATATATATATATATATATATATATATATATATATATATATATATATATATATATATATATATATATATATATATATATATATAGATATAGATATAGATATATAGATATTCTCAGTTTTGCGTGCTTGTTGAGCGTGATGATGGCCCTAGGGAAGAAACTGTCCTGAGACTGTTTTTGAGGAGATTTAAAATGCATTCATATTTTATGCTTTCATTTATACGTATAGATTATTTTATTTTACTTACCTATCTACTACGTTTGTCTTCCGCCGTGAAATAAACCCACGAGTGGTTGCGTGCGCGCAATTGCGCACAATGGATTAATCTTTGAAGGGCACATATTTGCATCCAATGTCTTATGGAATGACCATCTACGACATAATTATTTTCTACAAACTTACAAAATACAAAACAAGGCAATCCATTCCTATTTTATTGTTTTAAATACATTTACAGCGCTGTAAACACACGACATAAACGGTGACTTACTTACAGTTGACTGTTTGGCCTTCTTGGTTCCAATAAATCCCGTAAAAAGTTATTCCTTGCACTTTTTTTGTGCGTTTTGGCTGGGAATGTTCAGATATGCTCCGCTCGCAAGGCGAGTAAACGATCCCGTGGGTGGCGGATGGACGGATGGTTGGAGAAGGAGAAGAAGGAAAAGAAGGAGGGAAGAATGGAAGAACGACGGAAGGGGGTGTGCGCTGCTGTCCTTAAAGGAGTGGTGCTGAAAGAGAGGCAGCCAGCAGACGAGAAGACGCGAGGGGAAGGAGCCGTCTGACTTGGAGCGAGCAGGGGCGTAGCGATGCGCCACATACCGGGGCCAATCCAGCACCCACCTCCTCCACCTCCTCCACTTGCAATCGCACAAAGGCTCACGCGCACACAAAGCTGCTAATCCAACATATCCAGTGTGGAAGGACGACTGTGGCTTCAGGAGAGGAGCATCTTCTTGTCCCAACGTTTTATATCCTTTCTCACCTCCTCTTTCCCCCCTCTAACTTCTCTCTCTCCCCCTCTCTCTCTCACTCCCAGACTCACCCAGAGGACAATTGACGCCTTTTAATTGCATCCAACATGATCAATCTATACTTATTGAAAAGTATCAAAGAGGGATCAGAACTAGAAATCATGGCCAGGATAGCTCAAACAACAATGGCACTTACTTCAACCAATCTGGAGGGACAAAAACATAAAAGTAAACCAAAGATCAGACTCATGCAAGTGCTGGTTATCTTCTTCAACAAATGCGAGACATGGACTCTCAAAGGATAACCCCAGCCATAAAGACGTGGTGCTACAGGAAACTTCCAAGCATCAGCTATGTAGCACATGTGACAAACAAAAGAATGCACAACACCATCAGAGGGCACAGTGAACCCTACAAAAAACTGTTGTCAACTGTGTGGAGAAGAAAACTGCAGTGGTATGAACAGGTCACGAGATCTTCAGGACTGTCCAAGATTATTCTCCAGGGCACAATCTGAGGGGGCAGGAGGAGAGGAAGACAGGAACAGAAATGGGCTGACAACATGAGGGATGGACACGAGGCAATAAAGAGATCCGTGCACTGTAATTGATAGAACATTTTGAGTATCGCAATAGCATTCCTTTATTCGCCAAAGACTATAAATACGACTGCATACCTACCAACAGTCCTGCTTTACGTTTTAGACCACTTCCCCCCCCTTAAAAACATACCAATTTTTTTAAAAATGTACCACTTTTTCAAATTTAAAGGTGGAGTGCGTCGTTTGAGGTTTCCTCAAAATTGTCAAAGGTAAATAATGTATCTATTAATTATTTACAATGCCCAATTGAGTATACTTTAGTTTCCATGGCACCTATTGACTTTTATCTTGCTGTTTGGGGCAGAACCAATTAGGTTTGAGAAATGGGGGGCTGGGGGAGTGCTGGAGAGTGTGATGATGCTTGTCCCTGCAGGTTTCTTTTTAATTTCTCTCAGTGTAGCATGAAAATGGTGAACGTAGGAAAGTAGAATCCAAACAAAAACTTCAATCCGCATCTAAGAAATGCACATACTTGCACGCGCATCATGGATGAGCTGACAGAGGCTCCAAACATGATGGCGACAGTGCGTAACAAAGTTCCAAAATCTGCATAGATCCTTTAGCCAACAACAAAAAAAATCTTGACTCACGACTAGTATTTTTGTTGACGGCTGCGTTGTTTCCAAGCTAATGTTTGTGCGTGAATAAAAAGCTCCAACAATCACATTTGCCACTTTCAGTTTCAAACAAGCACTTTCTATTTATTTTGGTTTAATATTTTGGTGACGTATTGTGTTTCGCTTGTAAAATATAGAACGTGCAATAAAATCTACTGCTTTTCAATGTCAAAAGGTTGGCATTCAAAACAATATTTATGAATTTTACATGCTCAGATTTCCAAGCATTTAAAAAGAAATATTTAATTATAAACCGTCTCCTTTTGTATTTATTCTTCGTTTGTTTTGCTTTTTTTGTTCTTTTCCCCCCCCCCTTTTTTTTTTGTTCTTTTTTTTTCTTCCTTTGCAAAAGCCTCGGCGGCACGATGGAGGGGTGGTTAGTGCGCTGCTCCACGGGTTCAGGGTTCAAGTCCAGCTACCGCAGCCCCTCCGTGTAGAGTTTGCGTGTTCTCCTTGTGCCTGTGTGGGTTTCCTCCGGGCACTCCGGTTTTCCTCCCACATTTCCACAAACATGTAGGTCGTTTGGCCTATTCAAATTGTCCCTTGGTGTGAAGAAAATTACAGAGGTCTTTTTATGACTTCAACTGGTTTGCCCAAATACAGAATGCATTTGTGGGAAGATTTAGGATGTTTCCCTCCTCCAACACTGCAAATTCATTTAATCATAATTAGGCCACTGAAAAAACCCTGCTATTACGTTTGATCCTCAGATTGAGGTGTGTCGAAGGAGGTAGATGTGCATGGTGGAGGAGTAAACTTGTGCACCCCTGTTTAAAATTATTTATTTTCTCTGATGAGCATAGTTCAATCACTGCTTTGATGACTGAGAGAAAAAAACATTTCAATTCAATTAATAACTCAATTGTTACTGCTCCTCATTGTGCTTATCTCACACTACTTCATGTATTCTGTATAATTATTCATCCACGTCATTTTGCTGTATTTCAAGACAACTGAAGCAAAATCTAAATATGTCAAATGTATCTGAAGCTTGGGTATTGACCTGCCCAATGTGAAAAATATGACATCAGTTGGGTGTGAATTAAAACATATTGTTATTTACCATTCGTGTACTGTTGCTCCTTGTTAAGTTCTTAAGTTATGAACTATTTTTCTTAAGTGTTTTTCTGTAAAGTTTGCACTAAATTTGTGGCTTTTCTCTGGTGTTGTTAGGCTGACAACAGCTAAGCTAGGTGTGCTGATGGCACGCCTGAGTTAGGATCTGAGTGAGGTTGGGCCAATTGGGTTTTCCACAAAGTACTGATTTTTTAAAATTCCCCAAACAAAATAGGGTCTGAAAAAAGAAAAAGAAAGGATTATTCTTAAAATGAATCAATCAATCAGGAATAAGAGAATTCATAATTCACAAGGGTTGCTTTTAAAAGGACAATGTGTATTATTCAGTGGCATTTACAAAAAATAATATATACATATATATATATATATATATATATATATATATATATATATATATATATATATATATTAGCCGTACCGCTTATCCTCATTATGGTCGCGGGGGGGCTGGAGCCCATCCTAGCCATCTCCGGGCAGTGGGCAGGGGACACCCTGAACTGGTTGCCAGCCAATCGCAGGGCACACAGGGACAGACAACTCATTCGCTCATTCACACCTAGGGACAATTTGGACCGGCCAATTCACCTGAAATGCATGTTTTTGGAACGTGGGAGGAAACCGGAGTGCCCGGAGGAAACACACGCAAGCACGGGGAGAACATACAAACTCCGCACAGGAAGTCTTGAGCTGGATTTGAACCCACGACAGGTTCCCATGACATGAACTGTGCCGCACAAGCGCTAACCACTGTTCTTGGTCACCTCCCTGACTAAGGCCCTGCTTCCCCAATCGCTCAGTTTAGAAGGCCGGCCAGCTCTAGGAAGAGTCCTGGTGGTTCCAAAAGTCTTCCATTTACGAATAATGGAGGCCACTGTGCTCATTGGGACCTTCAAAGCAGCAGGAATTTTTCTGTATCCTTCCCCAGATTTGTGCCTCAAGACAATCCTGTCTCGCAGGTCTACGGACAGTTCTTTTGACTTCATGCTTGGTGTTTGTGCTCTGACCCGCGCACTCAACTGTGGGACCTTATATAGACAGGTGTGTACCTTTCCAAATCATGTCCAATCAACTGAATTTACTGCAAGTGGACACCAATAAAGCTGTAGAAAGATCTCAAGGATGATCAGTGGAAAAAAGATGCACCTGAGCTCAATTTTGAGCTTCATGGCAAAGGCTGTGAATACTTATGTAAATGTGATTTCTTAGTTTTCTATTTTTAATAAATTCAAAAAAAGTAAAAAATTAACGTTTTCACATTGTCATAATGGAGTATTTTGTGTAGAATTTTGAGATGAGAGATTAAATTAATACAATTTGGAATGAGGCTGTAACATAACAAAATGTGGAAAAAGTGAAGCGCTGTGAATACCTTCCGCATGCACTGTATATATATACATGTATATATATATATATATATATATATATATATATATATATATATATATATATATATATATATATATATCAATATGTTAAATCAATTCTCAAAAATATGTGCATTTTTTAAAAGTTTATTTATTTAAATGAGCTTCACCTTGAGGGAGATGAGAACCTTTTCTCCACGTTGCTGCTACGGGTTACCTGAAAAACTAAAACCCTGGCGAAAGGGTGGACAAAATTATCAAAGGTCACTTTAGCTCTCTGTAGTTGGCTTTATGACTTGTTATTATTTGCACTTGTTTTTGGCCACACGACAGAATACAGTGACGTAGTGATTGGATAATACACACTGTCCCTTTATTTTTCATTTTAAGGTATTAACCTTAAACTATCATCCTGAGGGCCACAATTGGCCCATGGGCCGTAAGTTTGAGATCCTTGTTGTAGTGCAACTGGAAATGAGTGTTACAAAGCACAAATAATAATACAAACTCGGGACTCAAAGTGGCCAAACCGCACCATTCTCGGGACTAAGAATCCCAAACGAGGTCTCCAGGCTTGGGGGCCCTGCCATCCCAAAGCCCTGAGGCTTGGAGAGCCCGTGGTTCTGTCCGTCCGTGTCGAATAAAAGAGAACAGCCGCAGGATCAACTTCCAAAAAGGGAAATGACCCTGGTTTTCTTAGGCTTCCTGTGAGGCCATGTGCTGCCTTACGCACAAACACCCTCCGAGGGGCCCCCTTGTTCTCAGAGGTACGCGAGTAAAAATTTCATTAAAAAGGTCTTGGGTGCTTTGAAATTAATCTTGATCGTAAAACAAGTTGATTACCATTAAAATCAGGCTTGCTACTCATTTGTCTCAATTGATACAGAATTCCGTTCCCCCTCTTTTTCTCCTTAACACGGGTTCTATTGTCTTCTCCCATCAATGTTTCCTTCTTTTTTTGAATTTATTTATTATTACCAATATAATTTTGCTAGAAAATCACAATGACCCAGCACTGATGAGCTATTGTAAGAACATGTCTGCAGGCACCCCAGCTGTCCTTAGGGGTGAAGGCAAAGGACATTTCAATGTCTCGCTGCGTGTTATTTTCCAGTAGAAAAACAATTATTTGGACTTTAAAAAACATAGAGCCGTAGAGAACCAATGTAGTTGAGGACATTTATTACCAAGTTTCAAAATAAAGATAGAACAGAATAAAAGTAAAACGGAACGCACTCCAGTCTGATTGATCAGGGAAGCGCCCTCCCACTAGGAAGCCAGGAGTGCTCACACCCCAAAAGGCACGTAAGACTTTCTCGGCAGTAGCTCGGGAGGTAAAGCGCTTGTCTTGCAACCCCGATTATATATATATATATATATATATATATATATATATATATATATATATATATATATATATATATATATATATATATATATATATATATATATATATATATATATATATATATATATATATATATATATATATATATATATATATATATATATATATATATATATATATTTATATATATATATATATATATATATATATATATATATATATATATATATATATATATTATGCTCCCGCTTACTTACGACCATTCAACTTACCGTATTTTCCGCACTATAAGGCGCACCTAAAAGTATTATTTTTTTTCAAAAGCTGACCTTGCGCCTTATAATACAGTGCGCCTTATATATGGCTCAATGGTGTGTCGCAAAGTCTTGCAACTAATGCAACAGCCGCCGACTAGATTTTCCCCCGAATGTGAAGTAGTCCGCGGTGTATGATGGGATTTATATACCGGCGTTTCATTGGCTAACCAATGTGTCAATCATCATTTGAATCGATCACTATTGGCTAAAGTTATTCGGAGGTAAAGGGGGCGGATCCTTTTTATCATTTAGGGGCTTGCATAGGCTAAAGGGACAAAACAAAGCCTGCAATTGGCCGAAAAAGATGAATGTGAATAGCAAGTTTGGTTGGTTGTCTACGGCATAGAGAAAGCATGTTTTACTATTCTGTATTTGTAAATATTTTACTCTTCTGGATTTACTACACTCACGGATATAAGAGGACCATGGTTGCACATTATTATTGAACACAACGACTTTGGTGAGCTACTCCGGCTATATATTTTCCCAGTCTCTTGTTTCAGAGTGATATCAATGTTTCTGTGATGGGTCTTTTTTTAAATTAAACTCAATTCCAAGTGTTTATTGTCATATGCACAATAAAGTTGCGAGCGAAAAAGAAAATAGAAACTAAGGAATGGTTGGCATTTCTTGAATCCCAAGACTTTAACCTTCCGAATGATATTTGGAACGATGCATTTGAGTGACATCGTACGGACACCGCATCCGCACGTGTCTACGACACGTATTTGCTTCTTTGCAAGCTTTCGGAATGTTAAGGGGGTAATAAGTTTGACTGAACTATCTGACTGTTTTGTCCACATTCCCATTGTAGCGCCTTAAAATCCGATGCGCCTTATCTATGGAAGATATAGGACCAAAAACTATTTTTTGGGGGTGCACCCTATAACCCGGTGCACCCTATAGTGCAGAAAATACGGTACTTAAAACAATATATATGAAAAATTTTTGTGAGAGGTCGAAAATATCCGGAAATTGCTGTATGATAGATTTTGTATTGTGTGCACCTTTTTCCGAGTACAGGACAGTGCTGTAGTGCTTCTTTCGGCCACTACCGGCATGTGGCACTGTGAGAGGTCACCCAGTCTCCAGCCTGAAGAAGAAATCCGGTTTTTACTTCCTCGTTCGTGTGTAAACATACAGTGCTACGTGTACTGAATCTCCATCGCGCTCAGATCTTTGACAATTTATTTGCTTAGTATCTCGTGCATCCATTCAATGTGGTTGGTGTAAAGTGTAAAGAAGAGGCGAGCCGTTTTTTTTTTAGATTAAAGTAGAAAAAGAAAGCTTGATGCGGTTGAGAAAATGGTCGGAAGGCTTTTTTTGGCCACTTTTTACCACGAAGGAGGACCTCTTGAAGCGCATCTCCAAAAAATAAGTTAAACTCAAATTTATTTATCTCTATAGTGCATATTATCTTATGAGTTTTTATTTTTTAGTACAAAACAATGCATGTGACTTATACAAGCCTTAAACATAGTTATATAAACCTTAAAAATACACAATATAGCACTGAAGCAACTTACGAACAAATTCAACTTACGAACGATCGTCCAGGACCATCTCATTTGTAAGTAGGGCAGCGTCTTCAAGGATGTATGATAGGACCATTGCTGTGAAAGTACACTGTTATGAAAGAATACATTCAGCAAGTAAATACTTCAATATAATATGTGGATACATTTGGGCATTTACTACAACTAAACGAATAATGTGATTAACAGGGGGCACCCTTGTGTCCGCATGCACTCTGTTGGAGACACCTGGTTTGTTTGTTGGAAGCCAGTTCAATATGACTGCAGTGTCATATAGTGAGGAACAATGTTTAGCCCTATTAGTAAACGGCAAAATCAGCCATTGAGGCACTCCTTTAGAAAAATATATATATTTCACTTGAGCTGCTGTACAACCCCTAAAAAAAGCATATGACATATTTCCACATTGATGTTTTGAACAGACTTGTCTGACATATTTTATTCTGGGCCTCAACTGACTTGTGTCACTTTGTGACTAGAGAAAGTGACACTGCGAGCCCAGCTGCCCACCTGTCTCTTTGCCTTCTACCAGACTCTATTACCGCCACCTCCTCCTGTAATTACAAGCTCCAGTGCACACAAGCTCGCCGTTAGGTGGAAAAGGGGGCGACTACCAGCATTGCTCGCATCCACAACCGCCACCTCTGCCACTCTGCTTGGAGCCAACAAGAGGTGTTTTTGCAGGAAGCGCCAATCAACCGGTCGGGATTAGAGACATCTCTTATTTTGCGGTGGGGATTATTTATCATAAATTCTGGACTACAGAGCATCCCAAATCTAAAGATGCCGGCTTAAAAAGCGATAAAAATTAATCAATTCATGTCAATTTATTACATTTTAAGCCTAGCGCACACCTAGCACCAACCGCATGAGGAATTTGGCAACTGACGCCTGATTGTCATTTTCACTTCTGTTCTATGTTGAATTAAGTCGAGTCATATATATTTGTATAGCCCTTAATCACAAGGAGTATTAAAGGGCTGCACAGACCACAGACTAATATAACACTATTGTGTGTGTGATCCAAAACCATCATGAGGGCAAGGAAAAACTCAAAAACCTCAATCTGAGTTAACTGAAGAAACCTTGAGATAGGACCACATAAAATCCTCCTTCCAGGATGACCAGGCTGCAATGGATGTTGCATTAACAAACAATAAAAATAAAAATAAAATATAAAAAAATATAATATAAAATAAAAATTAAAAAATAAATAAAAAGGATGACCAGGTTGCAATGGATGTAGCATTAATTTGAATATGTCACGTGTTTTCAAATTATGTGATCATTCAAGATGGTAATTACAAAGACGAGCACATATTTACTACTGCGTCAAAAGAAAACATGAAATAAGGCTGTGCTTGTAAAATGTGAGCCCTATATTTCTAGACAACACCACCAGGGCAATCATACTTTGGAGAATAGTGCCAGATTGCAACACAGACACGGAAGTTGTCATTATGTTGTCATTGGTTGTTGCCGCAGTCCTGAACCAAACTGCATTCACTGGTTATTGGTCCTTGGGGCTTAAAGGAAGCTTCAGCGACCTGACATTGACGCCGATGATAGAAAATAGACATGCTACATTTAAAAAAAAATATCTTCTCGTGCTGTGCAATTTGGATGTATAAATTGAGTAATCAAGTTAATGGCGAAAAAGTGGAAAGATCGTAAGTATTCATTAAAGTACTGTTAAACCACCCGTTTTGCTCCTGTAATGTATATTATGAATAAAGTGTCAGGCAGGATGTAATGAAAACTGAGATCACTTGCACTCGTTTCTTGGTTTTTATTGGAAGGAAGGAATGACAAGACGTGAATCTTCGATCCGTTGTTTGACGGATTGTCGAGACTTGACAGGCGGGTGAAGGCTTGGCGGGAATGGTTGCGGACAGGCGTAGTCGTCGTGTTGTTGGTTGGGGCTGGACAAGAAGGGCGTCGTTGTGTTCGGAAGAGAGATCAGGAGTCAGGCGGGCAGGGCAGGTCGTAGGCAGATTCGGAAACGGGTCGGCAACGGAGATCAGGTAGAACAACAGGAGGCAGGCAAAGAGTCGGAGGTACGGGCTTTCTGAGCAAATGGCAACAGATCGCATAGTACAATCGAACAAAGTGTTACCGGAAGCTGGGGATTTAAATATACAGGGTGCGCCATCAGCTGTCCTGGCTGTTGGCGCCAAATCCTGAACACAGGTGTTCCCGATCCGGGTGATTGTGACATAAAGTCCACAAAAACATCGACTAATTTGTCCTCTAAGAGGGTGTCCAGAAAATAGCGCAGTGGTTTTAGAGCACATCCATAATGGAAAAGAGCAGCTTGCCACTTTCACACTCTCTGTGCCCCTACAATAAAAAGATTAAGACAAACCGTATAGTGTTTAACTTCAACAGGCTCAGAGACAATTTCTTCACCACTCTAAACAAGCATGGAAAACTGTGAAAAATTATATACCTTATGACTTACTTAGAAATGTTTTTGTTGCTGCTAAAGTTTATTGCACTACTTTAAATTGTTCTACTGTTACGAAGCACTATTTATCCTGGAGTACCATGTCTAATCTCGTTGCATACAATATTTCACAATGTTATTATAAACGACAATAATGACAATTAAATTTGATTTAAAAAACACAAAATGATAACGCCTCATTGGTGCTCTAATCGTTGTCTCATTGTCCACAGTGGACATGAAAACGACATATTTGGGATGTTTCACTTTTTCGGAAAAGAGAATACCTGCATCATGGTATGTTATCGTACAAATCCCGACTCCCTTCAGAGGCTTTGGCACTTCTTATCTTGTTGTGCCAGAAGCTTAAAAAAATCTTGCTGTTTGTGACAAATACATTTCAAGCAACACTCTACCTTCCAACCTGAAAAATCGCGGATATTAATGCACTGTACTGTTCCGGAGTATTTCGGGTCTGTTTGTACTCATGCAAAAATCATAGCGTGAATTCCAGACAACAATGTGTAACTGATTAAAGGCTCATGTAAATGTAAATGTTCTGCATTTATATAGCACTTTTCAAGTCACTGAAGACCTCCCAAAGCGCTTTACAATGTGCTTCACACTTACCCATTCACACACACACTCACACCGATAGCAGCGTCAGCCATGCAAGGCAAATACCTGCTTATCAGGGGCATTAGGGATTCAGTGTCTTGCTCAAGGACACTTCCACATATAACACGGAGGAGCCGGGAATCAAACCTGTATATCTGTAATACGAAAATAGGAAATTGCTGCAATTTGCAGCCAACGTCTGGATAGGAGATTACTGTATTTAAAACATTGATTTCAAGGATTCAGAATGAGACAGGAGTAACACTAATTTCGTTTATTTACACGCTAATGAAAGAGCTTAGTGAATGGATAAATGCTGCATTAAAATGCTAATTAATTAAGATTACCATTTTTTCCTCATTCATCACCTCCTTTTAAGCCTGAGAACACCCATCTATAGTCTGAGCAATCTTGAAATACAAAAAATAACTGAAAAATAACTTATACCCAATGATTGTACGGACCATATTGTTATTGATAAGGACTTAATAGATTGGAATGCAATGCAATGGATGTGGCATTCCAGGATAAACATTTAATAGACTACTCAAAACAGAAACATAACGATAAAAGAATGTTCGGACGAATAGGCAAAAATTTACGAGGCAGAGCTTGGGGACTGTCCCAAGTCATAAATGCACCAGAACAATAGTGCAATGAAAAATAGTGCAATAGCATTAGCAGCAACATATTTCCAAAATAAGAACCGAGAAATACAATATGAATACTCATTTTACTCATGTATGTTTCCCAAGTCTTGTGCGCTTGTTTAAGATGGTGATGGCCCTGGGGAAGAAACGTCCTCTAAGCTGATTATTTCTTCTTCTAAGGGATTTTTATTGTTATTCATGTTGGAGAAAAGGCAGGTTCGATAATCGATTGTCTTCTCATAGGTGGTTCAACAAATGCACGGAGGCTGCCATGAGAGGGAGTTCTTTATTGCATCATCCCAAAGAACTCAGAGAACTTTAGACATAACAACGCTTTTATAGCTTCAATTGAGTACAACCCAAGAGGCGGCCTGGTCCTCACGTAACATCAAGGAAGATGCTGTCGTACCCTTATTAGGACATGTTGTTCGCCTCAGTTTGCTCAGAGAGTCCTTGCAGGTCCCATGCCCTTTTAAGGAAACTCAACTGTCTGCCATGGACCTTCCCGAAATGATGTCAACATGACTTTTCTCACAACTGTAAGCAAGTCTTTCTACATTTCTTTCTAAATGTATGCAAATCTATTCTACAAATGCAAGTCTATTTTCTACAACATTCACAGGGCTGCAGGTCAAGGAAGCGGTGGCCGGGATGAGAGTACTTCAAAATAGTGTTGGTTTCTCCAGACTAGGTAAAGATCAGCCAATGATTTACTGGGCTGTGTTGATTACTCTGTAGGGTTTTTCTGTCTGCTTGAGTTTTACATCCATGCTACCCACGGGGAAGGAGGCGATCAATGAAGTGAAACAGGAGATTTAGACCTATTTTCCAGGCTTGTGATCCGCCGCCACCAGTCAAACTAAGTGAGGCAGACAGGCCAGGATCCCCCAAAGTCGAGACTGATATTTGGAGTTAATAGATTCTGGAGATGCACCTGAACCCTTGACACATGGAAGGAATGGAGAAAAAGCGAGGGAAAAATAGAAAGAAGTGAGAGTTAAGTAATACTCTTGTCACATTCCTACTCATGTGCAGCCTTAGCGATTTGCAGTCCACTGAAAAGGTCAGCAGTGAAAAAGATTTAGTTGCATAGAGTACAGAACCCCCCCCCCCCACCCCCCCACCCCCCCAACCCCTCAAAAGTAACGTTTTGAACTGTAAACTGAGCGGCAAACCGAATCAGTGCACTCGCCATTTAAATGCAAATCCCATGCTGTGATAAATGAAATATGCCCTGATGTGTTGCTAGGCAACAGAGCGGCAGGCTAGCTGGTCGGCCAAAGCCCTTTGACCGCAGTAAAATAAGCACAGGAGGGCCCCGAATTGCAGGAGTGCCGATGAATGGGGCTAATGGGGAAAGCAGGTTTTGGGTTTTGGGGAACCGGACTGGATGATGATGATGAAGGCGGGCAGAGAGACAACTGACATGAAGATTTCATGGGATACCCATTAATTATCGGCCAATCATGGTACTGCTCTTTGATTACCACACCCTTCTGCTCTGTTTTTGTAACCTTGAAGATTTCATAAAAAAGGGGCTTTAAGGAGGGCTTTAGGAAGGGACAGTATGTTAGGTTCTAGCACACCCCCATCCACCAGAGGGCGCCTAATTTATTTTGTCATCGGGAGCAGTGTGTCTAATCACCCCACACATATCCCCAAATATCCTCACCTTTTGGGACAGCCATCAATATCGGTTGATTTTTAATTCCACATTTGTTTTTCCAATTCATCCTGCTTCCTGAGGTTTGTTTTATTGTTTTTTTGTTGTTGTTTTTTAACGTTTGTTTGATAATTTATTTAGCATTTTTGTGATTAAATGCAATCATTTTCGAGTATCGTTTTTTAAAACCATATGTAAAAGAATAAAAACATAATAGATAACTTGAAAGCAAAGTGCCTTTATGATTGCATACCATAAAAGCAAACACCCACACCTAAACGCATGATCATTTCTGAAGAGTGAACACACAGTGTTTTATTCCACCTAGTTTGCAAGCACATATTATGTACATGACTTAATATGATTGTTTCGATATGTGAACATATCCCTTTACTGTAGATTTGTCAAAGTCAAGGACTGCGGGCCAAATCCAACCCTCAAAAATGGTTTCTATGGCCCCTGAGATTATCTTGATTCGCTATAATTTTCGGACCAAGAATGGCTGTGTATTTTCTCCTTGAAGGAAGTTGTCTTTTCAGTTCATAGATTGTTGCACTTCTTTCATTTAATGTTCATATTATGGGGATTCATATACAAATTAAATTAATATTTTTGCCTGTTGAATATAAAGGATTATTGACAGGTCCATAAGTAAATATTGCTTTATTTTTGAGATCATATTGAATTTTTGGTTTTATGTAGGTTCAATTAGGTTTACAAAATTGTGCGTCATTTGAGAAAAAAAATCAACATTCGATCCCTCAGCTTGTTGCCTTTTTTTAAGTTTGGTACCCTTTCCGTTTGACTTTTGCCACCCTTGCTCTACGATAACCTCTGCGATGTTGACGATATGATAAGATCCTTCCTATCTTTTTGATGTGTCCGTCTCTTGCTGCTTTTATGGCACATCAACAATGTGGTAGGGCAATGTTTGGATACTATTTTGAATCAAATGATAACAACTTGATGAGAATGCACATTTTACTATGTGCAAAACCGTTTCTACAATTCACTCAAGAGTACATTGACACTCAAAAGGTTTTACTGCTTCTATATTTCACATATTTTAAGATTCTAATATCATTTAAATATATTATTCCCCTCAAAAAAGCTGACTGTAATGATAATATTGCAAACATGTTATCAAAATATATATTTTGGAATTCATTACGTGATCAATGATTGTATAACCAGGGTTGGGTAGGGTTACTTTAACTTAATTACTTTCAATTACTTTTGGATTACTCCAATACCAAATATGCTAATAAAAGACAAAAGAAACTAAATATGAATAAAATTATGACTCACAACACGTAGTAAGCTTTCTCTCCTGCTGATCTCCGGCAAAACTAACATAAAATGTGACAGAAACAAAATGAAAATAAATCCAAACAGCTTGCCAACGTCATTTTTGCCGTTCCATGTATTCCGTAACTTCCCAGGCCTGTACAAAATTTAGTAATTTTATTCATATTTAGTTTCTTTTGTCTTTTATTAGCATATTTGGTATTGGAGTAATCCAAAAGTAATTGAAAGTAATCAAGTTAAAGTAACCCTACCCAACCCTGTGTATAACATCATGAAAGTTACATTACCTTTACCTCACCATAATGTTGATCTCCCTGGTTCATAGTTTGGTTCACGGATTCCATTAACTCCCTGGGTTGTCGGGACACTTATATAAACGCAACTCTGGACAGTTTTCTCCACTGCTGATGGTTTCTCGCTTGTCTTTCGGTCATGGGAAAGTTGGCACCACTCCATTCCTTAATGCTGTCAGACCAGTTATGTTCTGGTCTTCCTCTCTCCCTGCCCCCTTGGGCTGTGCTCTAGAGAATTATCTTGACCAGTCCTGCTGATCTTGTGATGTGATCATACCACTGAATTTGTGTTTCCGCATCTTTGACAACAGTTCTTCGTAGGGTCCAATGTACCCTCTGATGGTGTTGTGTTTGTTACACGGGCTATGGAGCTGAAACCAAGTGGTGACCCTGGTTCACCGAGCCTTAATGAGCTCTCTATGAAGAAATTAGGACGAGCCACCCAAATTGGCACACAGACTATAATATAAAAAAAATATTATTTTCAAGAGATACATTTGTCAGATGCCCTCATGTTGGTTCCAGATCAGGGGATGAGTTTTTGGTTTAAGGTGCTAGGAGTTAGGGTAGGGTTAGGGTTTAGGGTTCATGTTGGGGTTTAGAGGATAAGGAGAGTTGGGGTTAGGACAGGGTAAGTGTTAGGGTTTAGGGTTAGTGTTAGGGGGTAGGGTCAGTAGTTTTAGAGGTTAGGGTTAGGGTGTTGGGTTGAGAGGTTTATATTGTGTGTTGGGGGTTAGGGTGAGAGAATTAGGGGTTGGGTTTGGGGTCAACTTAGGTCTGGGTTTGGAGGGGTTAGGATTAGAGCTAAAATTGGGAGAGAGTGTTGTAGTTGGGGCAGGGTGAGGGGTTAGGTTCAGGGGTTTGGGTTAATAGTTATGGCTTGGGTTAGGGTGTTTGGTTAGGGTTTGATGTTAAAGGGTTAGGTATACGTAAGGGTTATGGGTTAGAGTTATAATGGGATAGGGTTTTAGAGTTAAGTGTTACGTGTTATTATTTTCATTACTTTATTAAAACATTGTTTATAATAAATCGTATCATGTGAAATATTAAAAATTGGTAAAAGTACAATATGTTCTTTAATTTAAAATATACTTATTAAATGAATTGTAAGATAAAAAAAATATTTTTCAAAGTCAGCAAAATTATTTGTCAGGCTAAATATTTTACCCGGATAGATAATTATTTTATCTTTTTCTTCTCGATAAACTAACTGGACTTTTTGTGCTGTAAAAAATTGTAGCTGTCATTTTTGAATTTTTGTTTTTATTTTAATCTGCTTGAAAAAATAGCATACCGTATTTAATAAATCCAATAGAAAAATGTCTTCAAACTATTATTCTGTATTTCTATCCCTTCAAAAAAAGTGTTTTTGCTGTTAGTGTCCAGAACATGACAGTTATGTTGAAAAAACATATACCCATGCGCCACTAAAAAAGGTCCCAATGTGGCTGTAAATCAAGCTATTATATGACTACAGCAGCTATGCTAGTCACAGACAACATTAACCAGCTGATGCTGAACTAGATAAATGCTATAGAAATTAGATGGCTGGAAAATCTAATAAAAAGATAACAATTGCATGAATATATACGAGTCAGGATGTCACCTGTCGTCTCTTTCTCGTCTGGCTTTGCAACTTGAAGCCCGGTGCAGGTTAGTTCTGCATAAATGACTGTGTAATGATGTAATAACACAGATCCTGCGCCACACCCCAGTGGTACTCCATTTCCTCAAGGCCCACTCTAATAAACAAACCAAATGGATCAAGTGTTGGCGAGGTCTTTTTTTTTTGGTTTAAACACGTGCATCCTGTTTGACTCTTGCAGATCAGAGGTAAGACCTTAAGCACAAGCCAGGGTTCAAGTCCCGCCTGAATTGAATTTGGCCCGGGTCAGGCCTAAAATCGACCATTTTTCCGTCCCTGACACCGCCATCGCTCGCTATGAAATATCCACTTCCGTGTTCGCATCACAATCCGAGTACGAGAGCAATTTTCTTCCCGCCTCCAGTGAACACCAGATCATGGGCGCAGCCCTTCCTCTTTAAATTCCTCCCTAAAACTTGTGGTAAACGTCACGCAAGTGGGTCCTGTTTCCGTTGGGGTCCTGACATCTCTCCCTTCCTCTTTCTTAAAGTACGGGACTAAATTCTTAAGGAAGTACCGCTGTTGTGGTTTGTGGCCCTAAAATTATCCCGTCAACTCTTAAAAACAACCTTAATGATGGAAAATTGTTGGTACATGTAACCTTTGCAGACACGGAAATATTAAATATGAAAATGTTTATAAAGTCTTGTTTTGTGACATAAGACAGGCTTTAATTTGCTATCATAAATCACCTCTTCTCTTCCCTAGTCCTTACAAATAGTACATACAATTTTGGTTTTGCTTTAGGCTCGGTTCTGGAAGTCAAGTTCATTGACTCTTCATTACCTCTGTTATGGATGCTGTGCACCTGCCAAATTTGTCTTTGCAATATCCTGCGTTACAACTTCTTAGTAACCATCGGTGAGGGATCTTTTATCACCTGTGGGGTCATCCCAGTGTGGTGGAATGGATCAACCATTCCTGATAACATTTAGGAGATGTGTAAAGCTCACTCACAGCAATAAAAGGTGCAGATGCAAAAAAACAGAAATTAAAGCTGCGAGTCTAGAGTTATTGCTGTGTCTTTGTGTAAGTGTATTTGTGCTCCGTTACATAACGCAGAACATGTGTTTATGAGCAATGTGACTGAATATACGAGCACGGAGAAAGGAAGGAGAGCAGGTGTCGGCAATCTCCAAGCGCTCCCCTACTTATGCGCTATTCACCCGCGCCGTTTCTATGGTAACCTGTCAATTGATTGCCACATGGATGATTGGCGCCATACACCAGTCGCCCGGCCACATAATGGACGACCACTCACAAGAAATAATAGCACATTAAAAATGGAGCAAAGCCATGTATGTATTAAAGCCCTCAATGCGCCTTCAAATTTCTTTTTAGACTATTTGCCGGATGTATGGGCAGTAGGGCCAAACATGCATGATTCTTTTTCGAATGCAGAATCTCCATAAAAACAGTGGCTGGCCATGTTTATACCTAGGCCTTAAAAAAGTGCTATGTCTGAATCAATCGTCAATAACTATTTTATGGCTATAAAACATTTACTGCAGCTGCTACACATTAAAAAAGTGTCAATGATAAGTACTAGTATTGAAGAATATAGCCGCTGTTCACTCACCAAAGTCCTTTTTTTACATCTGCACAAAATCCATCCACCTGTTTTTCCTCTAGAACGGGGGTTAAACACGTGGATCACATTTTAAATCGGGGGCCACACGATAGAAAAAACATTCTCTCGGGGGCCGGAAGAGTGGATTAGAGAGAAAGAAAAAAAAGAGAGAAAGAAATAAGAGAAAGAGAGGGGGAGAAAAGTAGAGAGGGTGGGACAAAGAAAGGGAGAAAGAGAGAAAGAGAGAAGGGAAGAAAGAGAGAAGGGTAGAAAGAGAGGAGAATGCAAGACACAAAGAGAGAGAGAGAGAGAGAGAGAGAGAGAGAGAGAGAGAGAGAGAGAGAGAGAGAGAGAGAGAGAAGAGAGAGAGAGAGAGAGAGAGAGATAAAAGAGAGATAAAAGGAAAAAAGAGAGCGCAAAAGAAGTAAAAAGACACAGAGAGAAAGAGACAAAGAGAAACAAATAAAGATGAAAAGATAGAAAGAGAGAGAGAGAGAGAGAGAGAGAGAGAGAGAGAGAGAGAGAGAGAGAGAGAGAGAGAGAGAGAGATAAAAGAGAGATAAAAGGAAAAAAGAGAGCGCAAAAGAAGTAAAAAGACACAGAGAGAAAGAGACAAAGAGAAACAAATAAAGATAAAAAGATAGAGAGAGAGAGAGAGAGAGAGAGAGAGATAAAAGGAAAAAAGAGAGAGCAAAAGAAGTAAAAAGACACAGAGAGAAAGAGACAAAGAGAAACAAATAAAGATAAAAATATATATATATATATATATATATATATATATATATATATAGAGAGAGAGAGAGAGAGAGAGAGAGAGAGAGAGAGAGAGAGAGAGAAAAGAGAGATAAAAGGAAAAAAGAGAGAGCAAAAGAAGTAAAAAGACACAGAGAGAAAGAGAAAAAGAGAAACAAATAAAGATAAAAAGATAGAAAGAGAGAGAGAGAGAGAGTGAGAGAGGGAGAGAGAGAGTAAAAGAGATAAACAGTGAGAGAAAAACAAGTACAGCGTTTGTGAGAGGCACCTAGCTTTGGCAACATCAAGTGGACATATTTCAACCTGCAGCTCATTTTTCTCTTGCGCTTCGCTTGTTTGAAACCCCCTCTCAAGAAGATTTCATTTACTCTGCCATGCAGATTGTCAATGATGACTTGCTTTTGCTTCCTTTTTGAACGCAGCCTCAGTCGCTTACTGGACCCGCTGGCATTCTGCTAAACAGCTAATGTTCTCTCGAATTTGTTGGGGATGTTGTATCAATGTCGGTAACCGACGGTGACAAGCTCCTGTTGGCTGTACGCGTGGATCGAGTCTAAAGACAAACATATAGTAGGTACATGAAAAAAAAAAAAATGGGAGAGCCAAGAGCCTCTGCGTCCGTGCACACAACCATATTGATTCGTCAAAATGTCTGATAGACAGAAGCAGTGGACACAGAGATATTTTCCTTTACTTTTTTTTTGTTGTAATACTTGTGTTACCGCCCCCTAACCTATCACAGTTTCTGAAACGGCTGACGTTTCCTTATGCCTGCTAGATGGCTTTTGGTTAGCCAACTTGAAATCTGATTGGCTGAAAGAACAGTTTTATCGACAGTGATATTTTCCTTAGGGTCTGTCGAAATGATTATGGAGGTCTTGTGGCAGATTTCTGACCCTAGGAACAAGTAATGGCTGAAATGTGATTGGTCAAACGGTTAAGTAGGAAAGCACAACTCTGGAAGCAGCGCAACTATGGGAGAAGTAGAGAAACCAAGCTGACATACAATTCTTTTAATTTTTGATAGTTATTTATGCACAAAATATAATTAACAGTGTGTGTGGAGTTTGCTCATGGAAAGAGAGATTGACAGACGGATCGTTGCAGCGTTTGCTGTCATTCTGACCCTGTACCGGTCCGTCGTGGTGAAGGAGCTGAGAGGAAAGGCAAAACTCTCGATGTACCGGTTAATATATGTTCCGACCCTATCCTATGGTTATGAACTGTGGGTTATGACGGAAAGAACACGATTCCGTATACAAGTGGCTGAAATGAGTTTCCTCTCCAAGGTGGCCAAGCTCTCCCTTAGAGATGGTGAGAAGCTCCGTCATCCGGGACTCAGTATAGAGCTGCTACTCCTCCGCATTGAGAGGAGCCAGTTGGGGTGGCTCGGGCAATTGATGAGGATGTCTCCCGGACACCTTCCTTGGGAGTCGTCTGTGCATGTCCTACTAAGACGACCCAGGACACCTGCCTAGGAACGCCTCAGGATCTCATCAAATGGTCTGAATAAAATGGCTGGTGATAGGGAGGTCTGGGTTTCCCAGTCGAGTCTGCTGCCCCTGCAACCCAAACCCGGATAAGTGGAAGAAAATGGAGGGATGGATGCCTGAAATAATAAAGAGGTTATGATGACACAAAATCATACAGTAATGACAATATATGCAGTGACACATTTTAATATTACAACAAAGGTCATGCTGATAAGACCAAGCCTTGCCCTTGGTTCCACATGACTTCCATTGACGAGTGAAAAAGCGATCGACCTCTGTCATTGCAACTTTTGCAAGCCCTCCAAAAATGTGCTTTTTCTTGATATTAGTAAAGAGACATTTATTTGGTCTGAGGAGCAGATGTGTTATGACATGGCTCTCAGGATTGTTTTCTGGTGACGCAGAGCAGCAATGACAAGTGAAAAAGGTTCTGGGCTGCTTGGGAGAAAAAAAACTAGTACAAGGTAACATGGGGTAATACATTTAACCTTGCTGTAGGTGAGAGGGTGACAAATCACAACATGGTGGGGTGACCATCACTGTGACCACATTATGAAATTACAGGATTACAATTTGATTTAAAAGTATATTCACATTTCAACCAGCTTGTTTGCTGGTTTGAGCCTAGGCCGAGTCATACCTAAGACTTACAAAATTGGTACCAGTTGCCTCCCTGCTAGGCATTGGGTGTTGGAATTAAGGGTTTTGGTCACGTAATTATTCCCAATGACAGGTTTTGCGACAATTTGGTTTCCCCTCCTCTGTATCAATCTCCAAGAAAGAAGAGAAAATGTGAGTGTGTTCTTGACTTCAGCCACCCCCCACCATGTGGATATGGCTCCGGTAGGTGTACATACATACATACATATTCAAATACACATAAAGGGCCTATAGACAAATCGTGCCCATCATAATTTATATCACTGACTCAAGAGTGAATAACCTATATTTTATGTTGACAATATCTGTATATTATTTGTTATTGCAACATCCATTGCAGCCTGGTCATCCTGGAAGGGTGCGGTCACTTCTCAAGGTTCATTCATTTTCCTCATGTTTGAGTTTTTCCTTGCCCTCATGTAGGTTTTAGATCAGAGGATGGTGTAATAATAGTCTGGGGTTTGCAATTATCTGTGGTCTGTGCAGGCCTTTGAGACTCTTTGTGATAAAACTCTATACAAATAATCATGACTTGTCTTGACTTGACATGCACGCATTGTAATAGCGTCCACATCAGTTTTGCAGATTGTACTGAACTCTGTTCTGAGAGCGCCGGTCTTCTGGTGATCACAAGAGCCAAGAAGTGTTCCGCTGGTTCGAGAGAGTTCTCCATCTGGGCACCGGTGCTGTGGAATGCTCTCCCCCCTGAGATCCGATCTGCAACCTCAGTGGAAATGTTTAAATCTAAGCTTAAAACACACTTCTACTCTATAGCATATGAATAACCTATACTTTTCGTGGACAATATCTCTGTATTATTTGTGATTGCAACATCCTTTGCTGTCTGGTCATCCTGAAAGGGGGATGCCACATGTGCGGTCCCTTCTCAAGGTTTCTTCATTTTCCTCATGTTGAGGTTTTTGAGTTTTTCCTTGCCCTCATGTTGGGTCCAGATCAGGGGATGATGTAATAATAGTCTGAAAAATAGTCTGTGTAATAACCTGTGCAGCCCTTTGAGACTCTTTGTGATTAAGGGCTATACAAATAAAAATGACTTGACTTGACTTCTACCATTGCATGTTTGTCACACTGTCTTGCATGTAAAAGCTTTTCTTTTTGTCTGTATTTTATTTCTCCATGTAGCACTCATTTTGTTGAATTGGCGCAAGCCTGAAGTTTTGTGAGGCTGCTTACGTGGGTGCATGTTGGGCAGTGCATTTGCGCAGTTCAGAGACATTAGGTAAATGTGATTGTCTTCTATTTGTATTTTGCAGGCAATTGTTGTTCAAAATCCATTATACGATCACTGCATTGTGATATCGTTTTTGTTTGCAAGACAGAATACTACAACTTCTAGTGGTCAAATAATAAACAGTGTCCCTTTAACGTCCATATCAAGGCGGGAGCCAAACTATTATCTGCAAATGGATCCCAGGCCACGAATTTGAGACATCTGCTTTATTTAATCAGTGCCAACCCATTTGAAAATAACAGCAAATATTTGTATTTGGGTTCTGCTCTGAAGCCTTGATGAGATTTTGTAAAACAAAAGACATGAAAGAAACAAACTTGCAAACTAATCATCCGACTTCAAAAGACGCGTTATGATTTTAAATTCAGCAGCGAGACGGCATTCTAGCAAGCAATACAAAGGTGGGAAATATTCGGTGCGTATTTTGTGTTTTAAAACTGAAGCCTAAAAAGAAGATTAAAAGTTCATTATGTTGCATTAATTAACATTTGCATTGACAATTTGCCTTCTTGAAACATGTATTCGGATACAGTTTGAACATTTAAAAATGGTATTTAACAGTCTAATATCAGCCAAACTAAATATTTTACCCGGATAGATAATTACCATACTTTCTGGACTACAAATCACAGTTTTTTTCATAGTTTGGCCTGGGGTGTGACTTGTATCCCGGTGGGACTTATATGTGAAACTATTTACACTTTAATATGTCATTAAGTTTTATCTTTTTAATCACTCGTACATACATCATTTTACGTGTTATTTTCATACTAAACCTCAAAAGGGCAATCTAGGCCTGCTTTGATCATTTCAACTTTGCCCTGTTGTGGGAAGGACATTTTTCAAAGCGGAAGGAGGAAGTGGATTATTGTTCCAAGGTGGACGAGTTGTTTACCGGTAAAATGACACCAAGTAAGAAGATTTCTTTGGATTCAAGTCAAGTCAAGTCATGTTTATTTGAGACGCCCTTAATCACAAGGAGTCTCAAAGGGCTTCACAGACCACAGAATGTCAATGCCTAATGTGTAGCTTTGTTTTTCAGTACTATGCTCTATCATTACGCCTGCTTTGTACCATTATAGAGCATATTATTTTATTAAACGTTTATTTTTCATTTTCAAAACAATACAGGTTACCTATACAAGCCATAAACATATTTATATAAACCTTAAACATACAAAATATAGCACTAAAGCAACTTACGAAAAAATTCAACTTACGACCGATCGTCCGAAACCCATCTCGTTTGTAGGTAGGGCAGCGTCTGTACAGCATGTCTTGCATTCATTAAAAGGCTTAAATAAGGCTTTTATGTTTCATTCTTACAAATTTGTTTTTTGTTCTTTTATGTCCAATATGGCTCGTTCTACATTTTGGAGTCCCCACCCCTAGGCAAGCTTGATGTTCTACCTGCAGAGCCAGTTTAAAAAAGTACTCGGGCTTTAAATGTGCTACTTGTGTTCAATATATTTATTTGATTTATACTGTTATTATTTTGTTTTTCTTTCAAGTACTTGAATTTACCTTGATCACTTTTATGTATTTTTTTTTAAATTAATTTATTGTTAATTGGACGGACTTTGTTGATTTGATGCATGTTCTCATTGCTAAAGTTCTCGATAACTCTTTATATGTTATGTTGTTACTGAAGTATTCGAGCATCTCTAATATGTGCACGTATGTGTAATGTAAGTATATCTTACACTTATTCAGCCTGTTGTTCAGTATTTTATTTTCATTTAAATTGCCTTTCGAGATTTGTTTTTGGTGCCGGATTTTATCAAATACATATCCCCAAAAATGGGACCTATACTCAGGGTGCAACTTACATATGATTTTTTCTGTCTTAATCCTGCATGTTTTGGCCTCGTGCAATTTATACTGTGGAGCGATTTATAATCCTGAAAATATGGTACTTTTGATGACTTACAAAACCAAATGACACAACAGCAAAGTCACCATACATATTTGTCTGTGTAATTTTTTAAATGTACGAACTCGTAAATTTAAAATTGGTTGACAATACAATCTTGGGGCTTTGAGGTGAGCATGATTTATGTACCTATACTCAAATTGCACAAATATAAAGAACATTTAAGTGTTTATTTGCAGGGTTAATTGCTTACTTGGCCCCATAACAGTTTAATGTATACATAAATATTAACCACACATCATTTTATTTATTTATTTATTTATTTTTATGAATGATCAAAACAAATCTAAGTAAAGTGTAAAACTGTTTCCTAGTCCCCTTGTTCGGGTATGTTCTGGCCGCCTCATCTTTTACTTCACTTGTTTAAAGTGATACAGCTATTTCTCTCTGTGAGGCAAAGGCGAACATTGCATTTGCTACACTGCAGGCTGGTGTACCCTTTATCACAATGCCTGCAGCTTCCATTATTTGTTTTCAGTGGGAAATGTGCCATTTTGATGTCTTTGCGGACATCCAATGAGAGATGTCAACATGACTCGGGTCGTGCACATGGCTTTTTGGAGGGTGTCACACTCCCATTACCAGAGGTTGTTTGTCCTCTCTTTGTTATTTCGTTCACCCAATCAGAGCAGAATCAATTAATATACATACGAAAAAGACATAACGACAACAAAAAATGCATTCTCATCAATCTCATTGATGTCTATTCGTCATTTTGGTTTGCAGAAATTACATCCTGCACATTGAATCGATGACCTGTCTCTGTTAGTGGCCTTCTGAAACGCAAGCAGTCAAACATAAATTAACATACTAAAGTACCAATCTTATTTGCACTTTCCACATTCAGATCCGAACAATTCAAATCACATCTCAAAAGCATTCCCCTCATCTATTCTCCACTTCGCACATTTTGACTACCACCATGCTCAATAATGCCATATGGAAAAATTGACATAATGGGCTAAAAATCAATTTTGATGAATGTATTCAAATGAAACTAAATATGTACACGCTCTAGACATTGTATTAATAACAACAAAACTGTCTAAGGCTTTTCATTGACCGGAATATGACGATTTTAGGCCAAGGAATCAAAGGCAAGTTGAGGTTCAGACGTTTTGCAGGGTTTGTGACTGCAGGGCCAGAGGGCTTTACTTATCAACATGACTACCAGTACTGTCCAATGAATATCTGGGCAGGTTCAACAGGATCCATTAATAAATAGAAATGGGTTCTTTAGAAAATAAGAACATTGAAAGATGTTTTAGGGGTGGTAACTGTTCATTAAATAATCGATCCATCCATCCACTATCTGCAATGCTTATCCTCAGTAGGGTCACTGGGTGCTGGAGCCCATCTCATCTGTCTTTGGGCAGTGGGCAGAGGACACCCTGAACTGGTTGACAGCCAGTTGCAGGGCACACAGGGACAATCCGGACCCGCCAATCAACCTGACATGCATAGCCGCTGTTCACTCACCAAAAGTCCTTTTTTACATCTGCACAAAATCCATCCACACGCGTTAACCACTGCACTGCCCTGCTGCCCCATTTAATAATCCCAAATAACAATTCGCATTAAAAAAGGTAACATAAATGTGCTTTAAACATGAAAGACACAAAATGTTTGTGGCTCGCTTCAGGGTTAAAGAGAAAAGATGGAAATTTAAGTTGGTAGGTAGAAAGGATTTTGAGGACATTCATCAGAAAAAATATGACTGGAAGAGTGAAAAGGGAAAAAAAAACTTTTGGAGGAAGGGCTGAGTTGCTGTTGTCCAGTGTTGGCAAGACGCCTTGTGGAGGGAGTCTGGCCTGCCTGGGTCAAAGATGAATATATATAAAACAAAATAAGAGAGCGACAAAGTGCTAGCGGAGGATTAACGACAGCGAGGCGCCGCTGCTGGCTTAACTATTGCATGTCATCGTCAAGCAAAGGTTAACGTAAATGCTAGTGACAGCTCGGCCACGGGCCTCAGAGCGTCCCGGCCTTGCTCGTGACATAGGGAGAAGACTGAGAAGGAGATGAAAGTGAGGGGGACAGAGAAAAAGTGACGGAAACGAGAGAAACAAGGACAAGAACGTAAAAAAAAAGACATAACGTGACTGTCTGACTTTGGACATGGAGCTCAGAAGCGGTGACTGGATGCTGACTCACAAGTCCCCCAGACACGGCGCTTGTCACACGACCCGTTGCCGAGGTTGACAAGAGGACATGATGCTTGATAATTATTTTATGACATTTTTTTAACTTGGCTTTTTGATTTTTTAGAAACTTGTGATGTAGCTGGCTAGCTAGTCAACAGCTCACAGGGTCCCTGGAATTCCTATAACAGACGTCGCCAACCCGTTAAATGAGAACCACTTTGTAATTACTGTTTAGTGCAAAGGAATACCATTTTAATATGCATTTCTAAAATATTTATCAGGTTCTACTCTAGTGGTTTGGAAAATTATTTGCCCCTTTCCTGAAATCTGTGTTTTTTGCAAACGAATCACAAAGGTTTCAGATTATCAAAGGGTTGTCAATATCACACCTGAGTCAACCCAACGAAATAAAAAAATGCAGTTTTTAATTGTGTTTCAATTTGTTATGGCAAAACATGTGACAGAGTAAATGCCCCCTGAACCCAATAGTCCACAAAAGGTCACAAAGCCATTTCTAAGGCAGTGGCGCTCCACCGAACCACTGACAGAGCCATTATTCACAAATGGAGAAAACTGGGAACAGTGGCAGACCTTCCCACAAGTGGCCGGCCAAATAAGATTACTCCAAGAGTGCGGCAACAACTCATCCAGGACGTTACAAAATAACTGGCCTAAGATAAGATCAGTGTTCACGACTCCCATACAAGAAAGACACTGGTCAAAAATGGCATCCATGGGAATCTCCCAGTCAAATAAAAACCTGCTGGCACAAATTATAACACAAAGAGTCGTCTCACATTTGCCAAAAAGCATCTTGAGTATCATCAATACTTTTGGAGAAATTCTGTGGACTGATGAGTTAAAGATTTGGCCTAATTTTGTTTGAAATATATGGTATGGGTCTTTAAAAAATATTTTTTATATATGTTCCTATACTACACATGCCGTACATAGAGTCATCAACATTTCCAAGAAAATTTTTGTCTGCTCTATGCTCAGTCCAAAGAACATTGTCGGCTTGTAATACCGCAGCAGAGCTAACAACATTATAAAGGACTCCTCTCACCTGCCACAACCTCTTTGACCTGTTTTAGCTATCTGCATTTGTTGGTGATGTTTGTGGTGATTCCTTGGGCACTACTTTTGTTTTTTTTCTGTGCTGATTTCCATCCAATACTGGCTTGATACTTTGCCCAGGCAATTGACCAAATCTCTGAGTTCCTGTTCGTCTTCTGCCAATCCAGCAATATCATCAGCAGAATGGAAGTTTCAGAATTGATGTTGTGTCCTCCAATACTGACTTTACCTTCAGGTTGCTCCAAAACTTCGAACATGATCCCCTACAGGAAGATGTTGAATCAAGTTGGAGAGAGAATGCAGTCTTGTCTCACACCGACTGTGGTTCGAAACCATGCTCCACTGGTACCATTTTTCAGTACTGCACTGTAGGCATTGGCATGCAGTTGTTCAATGGTCTGAACTAGTTTCTGGCCCATGCTGTACTTATGCATGGTGATCCATGAAGCAGCATTCCATACTCTGTCAAACGTCTTCTTGAAATCAACATAAAGAGGTGTCTCTGGTGTTGTTGAAACTTCTCAAATAGGGTGCGCAGAATAATAATCTGTTCTGTGGTGCTCCTTCACTGGAATGACAAAAGGCTGAGAAGAGAATGCTTGTATTTGTGCTTTCCTTGTAGTAGTGACAAGGCAGATTGGTGAAGAGGGAAATCAGCTGGAAGGAGGAAACTTGAAGTCAGAAGTGAGTGACCAAATGTAAGTTTTTATTGAACTTAATTTAAGGAAATACTTTTTAGAGTGTCATATTGCAGTTATCCAGATTATACAGATGAGGAAGCCAGAGGTCCACTAAAAAATTTAACAATCTGTTTCACAAATACCTAAACATTTGATTTTATTTTGTTCAAGTATTGATCAATTCGCGGTTCATTCATTTTGACAAAGAATTACTAGTTTAAAATACAAGTTAATTTCAAAGACAAGTAATCAAATATTTATAATCAAACAATTCAACAAGAGGAAATTGGACAAGAAGGGTTTTCTGGAGTGTTTCGAAACGTTTCTTGTTCAAAGTCAAAATAGCTGATGAAATAAGCAGATATTTCTTATAGCGTGTTTACATTTTTCGTCCCCAGCACCAAAATTGGCAGTTAGGTATTTTTAATAATGTTACCAATACCTTGTGGGAGAAAAGGAAGACACAGTGTCTCCAGTCTTCCGGAGTTCTCTCGTCAGTCCTTAGCTTGGCCTTTGCCATGATCTTTGATTTTTGCAATCCGGAGATGGAATAAGAGCTTGCTCTGTCCACTCCACGCATCGGCCAGGTATTGCAGTACCTCCGGGAACGGTGCATTCGCAATGATCGCAACAAGGCTATAGGGCTAGGACCTTAGCTTAGCCTTTTGGCTGAGAGTAAGTGTCCCGGCTCCTAGGCTTTGTAGCGTATAATGAACTGACCGATAACGGATAATGGATAATGAATTACGAAGATAGATCAATAACCCTTAAAAACCCCAAAACCCCCTCTCTCTTTTTTAAAGAGAGGGAGATGTGGTTGTTCTGTGAGCTTTGGTTGAGAGAAAAAAGCGCTGGGAAAAAGCTTGTCTGTTGTAACAAATTTCAGCACACGTAGCATGAACGTCTTTGAGACGTCTTTCAGCACACGTGCCATGAGCATGGCACTTGTGGTTCTGGTGCCCCGGCAAAGAGAGCGAGGCAGCTCTTGCCGCTGGCTTCTAAATGCTTCATGACGTCATCAACCACCAGAAGCATGTCATTGGAACCTGCAACTTGACTTCTTTTAAAGACAAAGCACTAGGAACCATTACTAAAACAAACGTCTCTAGACACACAAAATGGGACCAATAATAAAATACTCAGGCATGAATCATGAATCATCACACATAGACAAATAACTAATCATTTTATTACAAGCTAACATTTGGGCGATTTGAATCTTGATAATAAAATGTAATTTTCCCGGAAATGGAACATTGTTGTCTGGATGCACACTTATGGATGCCTTATGTGCAAGTTTGAAGCTGTCACCTCACGGGAGTGAATCCGTCCATCAGTGGACGTCACGAGATGGCTTCAGTTGACTGGCGTGGTTCTGTCCGTCATAGTCGTGGGGAGACTGGTATAAGTAGGTTTAATAGGCGGTGTAGGAAGTCCAACAAGAAGAACAAGGAGTATCTTGGGGGACTAATGGTGAGGCTTTCAAACTTCCATCTTTTTGACAGAGTCTGCAGCTTAAAAATGGGGAGTTTGTATTCTTGGCAAATGTGTCACCCTGCACAAATAAAGTAAAGTCCAGAGAAATATGAGAGAGCAGAGAGGAGAGCGAGAAGAGATAAAGAGGGACAACAGAGTGATAGATAGAGAAGGAACCTACAGAGAAACCCCAACCTGATTGCATGTTTGTGACATTCACCAACAGTTACTTAAAAAAATGTTATAGTTACTCACAACTTCTTCCAAAAGGTTACTGAGTTAGCAACTGGGTTACTCTATAGTAAAAGTAACTAGTTACCAGGAAAAGTAACTATTTCCCTTACTTTAAAAATAAGTTGTTGTATGTCAAAGAATTTGAAATTTTCTGAGCCGTATTTGAATCAGTTGAACAAAGAAAAAGAAAAAGGTAGTTGTGTAATACAAACATGAAATATTTATTGCCCATCACCAACAACCGATTTATCCTACACTTGATGTGCAACAAAAATAAACAGTAAACAATATACTGTAATGCAACAACCATTAGTCGTAAACCATATAAATTTAATTGAATAAATTAAATCTAACTCTCACAACCTGAGACAAATGGTCCAGTTGACAAACCAAACTTTAATGGTCCGTTGTAGAGATGATAATTCCAACTTGTTTTAGAAAACTGTCTTTTTCGACCTGGTTCACTAAAGGCTCCAAAATGGCTCTTTATATTGTGTTGTTGTTTATTCCATGCAGACTTAAAAAGGGGGAATTTAGAGCCAAATCAACACTTAAACGTAACACGGGAAAAAAAAAACATACATTGAAATTTTTTTGAAGCTACAAAAAAAAGATAAAATTCAAACCAATTTAGCCCTTTTTATACCTCTTTTATGCTCAAGAAGTTCAAAGTCAACAGCACACAATCCCTGTAAATTTGCATTTTGACCAATCACAAGAGGAAATTAAAAGTAACCCTAATTCTAGCCCTAACCTTAACACTAGCCCTAAACCTAACCCTTACCCTAACCATAACCGGCTCTCAATTGGTAGGTAGCTGGTTCCTACTTCCAGTAGCTGGCTCATAGAGCCATTATGTTAGCGGACGACACAAATTGGTTGCTGCAACAGAGACTCAGACGTCTTTTGGCCCATTGGTAAATACTTTGTTCGTAATTATCATCTAACTAGTATACGTTAGTTGCTATTTTGAATGGTGACACGCTCGGAAAAAATCTGACGTAAAATACACGGTGATGAGGGTAAAACCGCTTTAGTCAAAGTAACGCACCGCTTTTTACTCAGTAAAGATAACTGCATTGTAACGTTTGAAACATATCTAGTTAGATTATCATGTTACCGAAAAAAAATGCTGTTATGTAACGTTATCCCCAACACTGTTCACCAATAACACGACGCAAATTCCAGCGATTTATGTTGTATCTCCTGCTGCCGAATTATTTTCCAATCTTTTGGTTGTGATTTCACGGCGCATGCAGAAGCTTTGCAAATAGCCTGGGACCGTACTGCTCGTGCTCAAGATTGGAGAGACACTCCAATACTGTACGCACATGAGCAAAGCGGATAAGAAGGCCCCGGGCTTTGAATTAGGACAGAATTAGCCTACTCTCTGTCTTTCTCTCCTCCGCGCTTTTTTCTTTATTCCCGCGCAGGCGCTCGTAGCATCGTAAACTAAGTCAATCCACTCGTTATCTCAAAGCTCATCGTTTTATGCTAAAAGCCTCGCCATGTTCACACGCCATTAGGAACGAGGAATCTGGATTTACCGTGCTACGCTAACGAGACCTTGGAATTCATAAAAAAAAGACTAATAATAATCCTTCATTATTCTGATTTCGCCCTGATAGATGAATAGCGGCGAAAAGGGACGGAAGGCCGTCGCCACGTGATCCGCCGTGGGATCAGGAAGAGGCGGAATCGGACACAAAAGAGGTAGCGTGAGCAAATTACACAAAATCGGAAGAGGACAAGAAATAGAAACCAAAGTGGCGGCGCAGGAAATTGGAACAGAGAACTGAAAATGAAAGTAGTGGATGTTCCGACGCTCTGCAGACCCGAGGCACCTCAGCTCTGTCCCTTTCAAACTCGGCTTGATTTATTTTTCCGCGACCTCAATTTGACACGTGTCTTTTTTACAGGCATATCTGTGAAGTTTTGCTCTTAATTAAAATGGCTTCGCGACTTCACAAACACGGTTTTCAAATCGTGCAGCTGTATGCCTAGATAAATAGAAATGGCTGTGCAGCACTTTCTCTGTTTTATCAAATTTATTTGACAAGTATTCTTTATTTTGCGTGTGGATAAGAGAGTACTCGGTTGGTCTGGACACATGGAGAGGATGGATGAGGAGCAAATGTTTAAGAGGACCTACAGAACAGAAGTCAACGGAAGGAGACCAAGAGGAAGATTGATGATTGATGGTGTTATGAATGCACTGCAGGAAAGAGGTCTAAATCTAGTGGAGGCTAGAGCTCTTGTTGGTGATAGTATTGAGTGGAGAGCTGTTGTGAAAGGATAGTGGGATGTTTGGATGCATTCTAAGGAATGGGCAGGGTACCTGTATGATGCGGCAGGGGTAAACCAGTGAAAGCTGTCGGGCCCTGCTGTTGAACAAAAGAGTGTGTTGTGTCACCCTGACCTGAGTGACATGGCCTCTTCCTTGTGTCCCGTTTCATCTGGAGGGACGAAAGCATGACCAACATGGGTGCAGAGGTGCTTAACTTGTTTGGGTGTTTGGTCGTTTGGGCTGGCCATGGTCCCAAAAAATTGTTGTGTGTGCTTTTTGCTACGTTTTCCCTTTTTTCATTTTCTTTGTTTTTGTGTATGTGTTTGTCTTTCTGTCGGTCACCCCTCTCGAGGGATATGACCAGGTTAAATAGATAGATGGATAAATCCTCTTTGTATTATTTTATTTTATCTAACATAGAGGTACGAGAGCAGATTACTGAGTAATTACAACCGCCTTGCCGGGATTATGATAGCCCCGCGTTCTCGTCTTCATTAGGAGTTGTTTGTGGTGACGTGTTAAAAAGAATGCGAGAAGACACATGATGCTTCATCAAGTCCCAATCGACCATTACTATTAGATAGCTCATAGTGCTGCTGCGGTACATTCCCGTTATTTAGATCCACCTCCTCACATTATCTTTGGTTACTATTGTAATATTGAAATATATTGCTGCATACATTACCTATTTTGTAGCCTTGTCATGTCAGTTCCTTTTAGAATTAGTTTGGTCAAAGACTCATTGCATTAGGGAAATTCTACTTCAGCTCACATAAGCTAGATTGGGAATTTTCCTTTACCTCTCTACCTCAGGTTTCGATTTTGTCATGCCCTGCTCTTCCAGTACAAAGGTAATTGTGAGCCATTTTTCATACATTCTGCAAACCATTGTATTGTAGCTCATTTGTGCCCAGAATATTCTGTAATAATAAAAGTTTGAGATAAGAGCTGTTTTTTAACCCATCTCACAACCCTGATATAAAATGAAGTAGGAGGAGCTTTCTCTTCAGCGTGTTCTAATCAATATCCGGGATGTAAGAATACATGTGTAAAAACAAGCGCTTTATGTTGAGGTTTTTATTACAATAACAACTTGTTGGAGTTGAAAAAAATGCAGCCAAGGGGTTCAAGCCTGGAGACCTAACCAATTTTTCTCATTTGCATTTATGAAAAAATATTTGCAAACGTCTACATGTACATATTATATTTCTTTGTATATTAGTTTTTAAATGGATTAAATCCTTTACGTTGTTTTGCAATGCTCACAATTAAAGTAAATCAATGTATTAGGTATAATATTTATATTTATTTTTGTGGTATTTTTGTAGCATTAGTCTAGTAATTTTGTAGTAATTCGGTTGCAGTATTTTTGTAGTAGTTCAGTAGTATTTTTGTAGTAGTGATTTTGAAGTATTTATGTAGTATTACTGTAATTTAAATTTGTAGTAATGATGTAGTATTTTCATACTATTTCTGTAGTATTTTGTAGTATTTCGGTACTAGGATTTTGTAGTGTTTATGTAGTACTTTTGAGTATTTCTGGAGTAATTCCTTGTTTTTATTGTATTACTGTAGTAGTAATTTAATAGTATTATTTTTTTTCAGAATAAAGACAAAATGAATATGATCGGTACCTGTTTTCAAGCACTAAATTAGACCTTTCCTTTAGTAATTCGATAGTATTACTGTAGTATTTTTTGAAGTCTTTTTGGAGTATTTTTGCTGAAGTATTTTTATAGTAGAAACACAAAAGTAGAACTGGAACAAAGATGTATCAAACAATCTGCCGGGCCGCACGTACCCCGCGGGCCGTAGTTGGCCCAGGTTTGACTTAGAACAATGTCAAGACTGTAAAACGACCGAATGAATGAATAGATTGAGACATCAAGTGAATACATTAACAAGTATACAAGTAAATCGTTATTAGAATACTTATGTGATGATTAAAATACTGTCAATGAAAAGGTTATATGGGAGAAGGAAACACATCCTCTAATGACTACCTATGCAGTGACACATTTCGAATTTCCAACAATGCGTACAAGCAGAGGAAAACTAAGTCCTTATTCAAATGAATTGTATCTCCTTTTTTCCCCTTGGCTTCCACATGGTGACCTTTCCGAACAAGATAGGTGAAATGTTGCTGATTGGAGCGGCGGCAGTAGGCGATACCTCACACGTTCCCTGAAAACATATTTCCCCTCCAGAACCCCCCAGCAAAATTCATCAACATGCATGTTGCCAAGTCCCTGCAGGTATGTTGAAGGTCCCTACGTACATCAGGAGTGTATGTTACATGTATGCCATTTTCCTGAAGGACAGACATTTGTGTTGGTCTGGAGTTTTATGACTGCTAATATGATGTTGTTTCTATAGTGCAGTGGTTAGCACAATCGCCGATCATGCAAGAAGTCCCTGGTTCGAGACTAGGTGGAAACATATATTGGCTTGGAGAGGGATGGATGCCACCAGGTTGTACTTGCCCAAGACACTACAGAAAATGGTGGCCATATGATCCTACTGGTTCAGGGATCCAACCCACCAATATGCTATTACTGTGAAAGATGAGTTAAAATTTGTGGGCTCAAGTGTGTGGCTGTTCTTGTGATTGAAGGTGAGGCAAAGCCTCATCTGTTATCATGTAAATATAAACTTAAAATTATACTAATTGGCGGAGCGCTCTGGGTGGGTGAGATTCAACCGGAGTTCATTAAGGCTCTGGATTATGTAAGTGACACACCTCTGCAACATCACCTTGACATCAGAGACAGTACCTTTAGACTGGCAGACTGGGGTAGTGGTCCCACTTTTCCACAAGGGGGACCAGAGAGTGTGTTCAAACTTCAGGGGATCACACTTCTAAGCCTTCCCGGTAAGGTTTAGTCGGGAATACTGGAGAGGAGGGTCAGTCATCATGTGTGCCCCACCTCTCCTTTCCTTTCTTTTGGGCTTCCAGGGGCAGGAGGACGTGCGGAGAGCCAAATGCGCCGGTGAAGAGAGATGAAGAAAGCTGTTTGCGCGTCTGCTTTGAAAGGGGGATGAGTTCACCTGAGGCGGGTCCTGTGACCGGCTGGGTTCCTGTTGAGGCTTTCCAAAATAATGTTCTCCGTTTTTTTTATTCTAATTATTATAATACTTACAATTGTTGACACTGGGCAAAATTAAATTCAGACACGCAGCGAAATAATTCCTGGCATGAACATGATACACAAATGCAGAACATTGATCTTGACTCTATAATGTGTTGCGTTCATCATAAGGCTTAAATAAGGCTTTTAATTGTTTGTGACTACTGACAAACTAGTTTTTTTTTTTTTAAAATCCAAAATGGCTCTTTCAACATTTTTGGGTGCTGGCTCCCGGGCTATCTTGTTGTTTTTCAACTTGAGTCATACCAATCTGAAGTAACAATACTTTTTCTTGAGTAACATTGTTGGCTACTCTACCCACCTCTGATAGATAGAAACAAACAAATTCCACTGAATGGTGCAAAAGTGGCACTATGGAAGGCGTCTTAAACCGCTTGCTGACAGTGAGTAGAAAATTTAATTCGTCGCATCCCGTTCATGATCCCGCCGCTGCTCCAGATAAGATTATTCAAAGACGCCCGTCTCATCCCTTTTCACCCTTTGCCGACTGACATTTTCACAGGCGACGGACGTAAACGTTCCACGCTAGCCTTCCGAGGTCGTTATATTGTTAACCTCAATTAGCCCGTGCTTGACAACAGGCGGTCGAGGTCACTTTCGTATTTCATATAACGCCGGAAGTGTTCTGGACGACAACGTCTTTGTCATTCTGCTTTCTAATTGTGTTTAACTCTTTTTATTCCTTCTTTTTCTTGTTTTGACACTCGTCATAACTCCCGATCCATTGAGGCTGTCACGCCTGCCAACAATGACTTGTTTGATGAAAAAGCTCATCGGAACAAATAGAAACTTTTGCTTGGATGAGTTTCCTTCAAAGGAATTGCTAGCATTAAAACTGTCCCCCGTGAAAAAAATGTTTTAGTATTTATACCATCATTTTTTCAAAATATTGGCACACAAAATGGTGACTCTGGCAAGAGAAAACATCTCATCTCATCTCATTAGCTGCACCGCTTATCCTCAGTAGGGTCGCGGGGGTGCTGGAGCCCATCTCAGCTATCATCGGGCAGTGGGCAGGGGACACCCTGAACTGGTTGCCAGCCAATCGCAGGGCACACAGGGACAGACAACTCGCTCGCTCATTCACACCTAGGGACAATTTGGACCGGCCAATCCACCTGAAATGCATGTCTTTGGAATGTGGGAGGAAACCGCAGTGCCCGGAGGAAACCCACCCAAGCACGGGGAGAACATACAAACTCCGCACAGTAGGTCCGGTA